>NW_005871401.1:554408-633340 GCF_000147115.1 Myotis lucifugus | reverse complement strand
CTTGGTTGGGTTAATTTGCATATAGTCGCTCTGATTGGTTGGTGGACATGGCTTAAGGTGTAGCAAAAGTACGGTCAATTTGCATGTTTGTCTTTTATTAGTGTAGATATAGAGGCATGGTGCATGGGTGGGAGCCGGCTGGTTTGCCCTGAAGGTGTCCTGGATCAGGGTGGGGGTTCCCTTGGGTGGTCTGGGCAAGGGGCCTGTGGTGGTTTGCAGGCTGGCCATGCCCCCATGGTGTGAGGGTCCCCACTGGGTGGGGGGCGTGGCCAGCCTGGGTGAGGGGCTGAGGGCTCTTTTCAGGCTGGCCACACCCCCTTCAGGGTGGAAGTCCCCGCTGGGGTGCCTGACCAGCCTGGCTGAGGGGCTGAGGGCAGTGTTCAGGCTGGCCACACCCCTTTCAGGATGGGGGGTCCTGCTGGGGTGCCTGGCCAGCCTTGGTGAGGGGCTGCGGGCTGTTTGCAGGCTGGCCACACCCCCTTCAGGGTGGGAGTCCCTTCTGGGGTGCCTGGCCAGCCTGGGTGAGGGGATGATGGCTCTTGCACGCTGGCCAAGCCCTCCAGCAGGGGCCCTCACCCCATGGGGTTGTGGCCAGCCTGAGTGAGGGGCTGAGGGCCATTTTCAGGCTAGCCACACCCCCTTCAGGTTGGGGATCCCCACTGCTGGGCATAACAACCTGGGTGAGGGGCTAAGGGCTGTTCGCAGGCTGGCCACAGCCCCTTCAGGGTGGGGGTCCCCACTGGTGTGCCTGGCCAGCCTGGGTGAGGGGCTGAGGGCTGTTTGCCGGCTGGCCACAGCCCTGGGAAACCCAGGCTCCCAGACCCTCCTTGAGCAGAGGCCACAGTGGCTTGAAGCAGGTATCTGGGATTTATTTATCTTCTATAATTGAAACTTTGTAGCCTTGAATGGAGCCCACAGCCAGCCAGGTCAGGCGGGAAGCTTGGCTTCCTCCATCGCCAGGGGCAACCCAAGCTTCCTGTTCGCTCCTGCTCCGTAGCTGCCGCCATCTTGGTTGGGTTTATTTGCTTACTCGATCCTGATTGGCTGGTGGGCGTGGCTGGTGGGTGTAGCAGAGGTACGGTCAATTTGCATGTTTCTCTTTTATTAGATAAGATGAAGTGAATGACAAAGATACAAGGGTTGGGAGAAATTAGGACTATTTTAATATTATAAAATATTTGCAGTACCCATGAAGTGCGATAATGTTACTTGAAAGTGGATTTATATTAGTTGTAAATATATATTGTGGACTCTAGGAGAACCACTAAAAAAAGCATAATGCATAATTGATATGCTAAGAAAGAGAAAATGGAATGATATAAAATGCTCAATTAAAACAAAAAAAGCAAAAAAAGTATGACAGTCAAAAATAAGAACAAAAAGTAGGACAACAAATATTATGGATATGAATCCAACTATAGCAATGGCCACTTTAAGTTCAATGGTACAAACACACCAATTAAAAGACAGAGATTGAATTGAAAACAGTGGATTATAAAACAAATATCGATTATATGTTGTCTATAAGAAACTACCTTGCTAATATTAATCAAAAGAGTAGCTATATTAATTTCAGCGTGTAGACTTCAGAGCAAGGAACAAAGAGGGGCACTGCATAAGGAAAAAGCTAGAAATACTCCAAAAAGACATAATAATCCTTAATGTGTATGCACCTAACAAAAGAGTATCAAATCACATGAGTCAAAAACTGATGAAACTGAAAGGAGAAATAGAAGAATTTACTATTATATTTGGAGACTTCAACACCCCTCTCTCAGAACTGGATATATCTAGCTGAAGTCAGGTGCATATGAAAAGGATGTCCATGTACTGCTCGTTCAACTTCTCAGCAGAGGCATCTTCTTCAGCATCAAGGAAAAAACTAAGAGCCTACTTGGTGTGGCTCAGTGGTTGATCATTGACCTGTGAACTAGGAGGTCATAGTTCGATTCCAGGTCAGGGCACAAGCCCGGTTGCAGACTCAATCGCCAGTAGGGGGGTATGCAGGAGGCAGCCAATCAATGATTCTCTCTCATCATTGGTGTTTCTATCTTTCTCTCCCTCTCCCTTCCTCTCTGAAATCAATAAAAACATGTTTAAAAAATAAATAAGTTCCTAGCTCATATTAACAATATTTGTTGAATGGATAAATGATTTAATGACTATGATTTAATTAAGGCAAAAATAGGGTTTAGGTAAATCAATAAGTATATGGAAACACAAACAATAAAGTATATGGAACTTCTCCCTTACAAAATATTATGTAGTAATATATTTATATTTCGGATTAAGAAATAAGACATTTCACAATAACAAAAAAATATTCTATTGATGATATTGGTGTTGAAAAATGAAATTATTTCCACATTTTTGTAAAGAACCATGATATATGTATCCTATATAATAAAAGCCTAATATGCAAATTGTCCCCTCAGGAGGTCATTCAACTAGGAGTTCAATTGCTCGTTATGACATGCGCTGACCACCAGGGGGTGGCACGGAACATGGCGGGCGTCGGTGACACAGCGTCCGGGGGGGCTGTGACCTCTTGTCAGCTACCTGGGGTGGGGGTGACAGGGACAGAGGTGCTGTGAGAATGCAGGGTGTCCAATGCAGGGTGTCCACAGAGCTTGCTCTCACTCCCCTGCTACTCTTCCACTGGACACCAGGGCTTGAGCACCGGGGAAGGTCCCTCCCCCTTCGCGCCTGGGCACCCACGAGAAGCCTGCCCCGCACACCCATGGCCTCTTCTGGTGATCTGGGCCACAGCAGCTGGGACCACAGGGGCCAGTAGGGTTCCCCATGGATTTGCTCAGGAGCTGGTCTGCAAGGCCGGGCGGGAGAGAGCATGCTGCCCGCCCGGCTTCCATGCAACTCCATTGGGCAGCCCAGAGGCCCATGCTGCACCCCGGCCTACAGCGTCCGGCCGTGCTCACCGCATCTCCATGTGGGGACTCGGACTCCATGACTCAGGTGGAAGGGGGCGCACGGGGGCCTGGGGACCCAGAGGTCAGCTGGGACCTGCCCTTCCATACCTGACACTTGCACTTTGATCACTGGCCAGTCCCAGAGACTGCACCTGTGTACAAATTTCATGCACCGGGCCTCTAGTATATTTATAATTATTGTAAGTTATTTGATGAGGCCAGTTGTTCTTGGACATGCGCCTGGGCCCTAAAGCCACCATGAATTACTTCTATCTCCCTATGACTTTTCCTTCATCTTGAAACACCTGCATCTCCTTACCTTTGCTCACTGCCTCTGACACACAAATACAAACAGCAAGGTGAGCTTGCACAAGCTGAGGGACAGATGTAAAATATCTGCATGCCACTTAACCCTTCTCCCCAGGCCCAGGTTGTACACTGACAGCTGTACATTGAAAGTTCAGAGTAGGATCAATTCACAAAGAAAAAGAAATTCACAAAATGCAAAACTAGAAATACAAGAGGGAAAATTCTGCTTTCTATGGTTATTTTTATCAAACTTTTCCAGGCACTGACAAGGACTTTAAAATATATCAAATCAGCATTTTTGTGCAAGATGGTGTGTGTGTTTTTTTTTACAATCTCTGCTTTCTATTTAATCAGTGTTTTATTTTATACAGCAAGATAGTTATTCAGCTTCTCCTCCCCACCCCATATATTTCTCAGCATTTTATCCTGATTTAAATTGAAGGTTTTAATTAATGTCCTAAACTGTAAAGTTAAATTACACCATGCAATTATGTGGGCAAAGCACTCAGTGGAAGCTAGACATTATTAGCTATATAATTATCCTCTAAAATAAAAATCTAAAATATATGATTTTGTGAAATTTTCCATTCTGGTTACAATCTCCCCTTAATGATACACAAACTTTTTATTTTATTTTTCTGTTCTAAATATTGTTTTTAAAGAGAATATCACTAGAGAACATGCATTCACAAAGAAAGATGAAAAAAATTGACAAGTGATTTATTTATTCTTTTTCCTTTCCTTCCAGAGTCTAATCTTTTATTGCCAGTGGAGGATGAATAATTACCATACCTTATTTTTTAAGGTGGGTTAACAGTTGAAAAGTAATGAAGTTTCCCTTCTCCAGCAGATGCTGAACAATAAATGCAAACTGGTCCATCTCAATTTGAGTTGTCCTATTCCTGCTGAGATTTCTACCCTAAATTTAAGAAGCAAAACACAAACTTATAAAGCCAAATAATTCAGTTCTAATAATTTGTTATCTTCTTTGGATGAAAAAAATATAGCAAAAGATAAAAATTATTATTTTTATTCCCCTTTTACTATATAACTGGGAATTTCTCAATGAATTCATTTAACTGCGCTTGACACCTGGGTAAGTGCCCTGACAGCTTGAAGTAGCCTATTTACCATGTTTGCTTAATACTTAGAGAATTTTTAAAAACAAAGAATACCTCAGTTTTCCCCCTAGCATAACAACAACCACAAATGAAGCAGAAGGAGTCTGAGACGTAATCACCTAACAAGATCCTACTTTCCAGGAGAACCTATGTCCACAGTTGGGAAACTGCTTTCCTAAGTGCTATCAAAGGGATGTGTAAACCTAAACTTTATTCCTACAATGCATGTGTGGAGGGAAGGCAGACAGAAGATCACTGTCCTTTAGGGAACAAACCATGATGATATCCCATCACTGATGATTATAAAGATGGTTTTAATCTAGGTAGTCCATACAATACACAGATTTATCCACAGCGAAAGGGAAAATAGCTTTCTCGGGAAGTAATACCTCTAAATTTATAGAAACTTTGTGCTAAGTACAGCTGGCAGGGTGCTGAGCACCCGATTTCTTTTAGTGGGTGTTTTCATGCCCAGTCTAAAGCTACCTGAAACGAATCTTCAAAAAATGAGACTAAAATAGGCAATTTCAATATATCCTCTTAAACACGGTGTTTTGGGGTATAAAACTCAATACACTCTATGAAATACACTTCATTTCTCTATGAAATGATTAACCTTAAGGTTTTTGTGCCCAGGATCATTGGCTAAGAAGGCTAGCAGTTGTTAGGGAAGGTAGTGTAACATCATTATTACTGTAATCATCACCCATTTGCAGCACTTGGAATCAGTCCTCTATGTTCATTAAAGAGTAAACTGAAGCTAGGAAAACTCTGGTAGGAAATATGTGACAGTAGTCCCACTTCTGAAGCCCCAGAGGGCTGATAAGGTGACAACTGCAATTGATAGCAGATATAAACATAGGAAGAAGGAGGAACTGAACATGTTTTCAACATCAAATTGAAAACAGCGTTGCTATTTTTCTGGTAAGATTAAGTAAGCAATATTTGTGTCTTTAAAATTCTACCAATTAACAGGTCTTGCTTTGAAGGAAACAAAAAGGATACACTGAATAACTCCAATTCATATTCCAACACAAAGTTTTGTTCTCATTCACCAAGCTCTTTAATTATTTCCTGTGTGCTTTGTTGTGCTGAAGCATCTTTTTTTAGGAAGAAAATATGCATGTGGGAAAATTTCATTATTTGGCTAATTGAAATGAAAAAGGGTTTTAAAAATCCAATTTTTTTCATAAATCTGTGGTAAACAGGAAAAGCACACAAATGAAAAACATACTTTCTTGGTAAATCTTGACATTCTTTCTAAAACAAGAAAAACTGAGTCATTAGAGGCCAATTTACTCATTTTTTATACACTTCTTATAAATCAAGAATTTCAAGGAATCAGAATATATTTGCAAACGATGAGATCCACATTTTAAACTCACCTCTGGAAACAAGAAAGTAGAACAAAGCTTCCTAACCTGGTCTGCTCTGACTTGAGAAAAGAATTCCAAAATATTTCATTACCATATCACCATGTCCTGTACTGACAGTTAAAAACAAAACCTCCAAAATCTATAGGGAACTTACACCACTTAACAAAAAGAAGATAAACAATCCAATTAAAAAAGGGCAAAGCACCTCAATAGACATTTCTACAAAAAGGACATACAGAAGGCCAAAAGGCATACGAAAAAGTGATGAAAGTCACTGATCATCTGAGAGATGCAAATCAAAATGACAATGAGATACCAACTCACACCTGTCAGAATGGCTATCATCAACAAACGACAGTTAGCAAGGATGTGGAGAAAGGGGAACTCTGGTGCACTGCTGGTGGGAATGCAGACTGGTGCAGCCACTGTGGAGAACAGTATGGAGTTTCCTCAAAAAATTAAAAATGGAACTCCCATTTGACCCAGTGGTCCCACTTCCAGGAATATATTCCAAGAAATCAGAAACACTCATCAGAAAGAATATATGCACCCCTATGTTCATAGCAGCACAATTTACAATAGCTAAGATTTGGAGACAGCTTAAGTGCCCATCAGCAGATAAGTGGATTCCATTGTACATCTATACAATGGAATACTACGCAGCTATAAAAAATAAAGAACTCTTACCAGCATGGATAGACCTAGAGAGCATTATGCTAAGCAAAATAAGCCAGTCAGAGAAAGATAAGTATCACATGATCTCACTCACATGTGGAAACTAATGACCAACATAAACTGATGAACAAAAATAGACCCAGAGACATAGAAACATCAAACAGACTGTCAAACCTCAGAGGGAAGGCAGGGGAGGATGGAGGGGGGAAGAGATCAACTAATGAACTCATATACGTATATGCATAACCCAAGGACACAGACAGTGGGTGGTGAAGCCTGGGGGAGGAAGAAGGGGTAGAGAGCAATGGGGGGAAAGGGACATATGCAGTACTTTCAACAATAAAGGTTCATTAAAAAATAAAAACAAAACAGAATAATGATGTTAATAGAAACTCAAACCAGTGCACAATTTTAAAACCTTCCAAAGTACAGCATATCTTCCTGTACAGCATATCTTCCTGTTTTAAGGACAAAAGAAATTCTCATACCAGAAAATGTCTACTGCATTTATTCAAAATATCAAAGATGACCTGTTAACTTATTTTAAAAGCTATGGGATATTGCCTCATGGCATCCTTCTCTCTTCGTTTCCTTTTACATTCTTACTTTCAACTCATTTTTTTCATTAAAGAATTAGATAAGAGCAATAACAGAAGTGAATAAAATGACAAGTGCTTCAAAATACTGAATAAGAATTACTCATGATCAGGCAGAATACGGCACTGGTACTGCATGTTATTTCTAGCCATAAATATTCTGAAGTGCTTTGATACATTTGAATATTAGAACCATGTCTGCAATCCTTAGTATGTGCTGTTCAAATTAAACATTTGTAAGGCATAATGAAACTTCAACATTTCTTGGTCATAATTTGGCCCATTATTCTTTCCAATATTCAAAGAAGGCATCAATGATTGATGCATAAGTAAATTCTAGCTGAAACAGTATGCTAAACCAGAAAACTCGTTGATTTTGGATTCAGTGATGTGGCATATAAACACGGCTCCATCATTTATTAGTTGGGTAACCTCAGATAAGTTACTCTCTGAGCTTAGATACCTCATAGGTAAAAGAAAAAAAATAGGACAATAAAAAACAAAACCTTAGGGGGACTAGCAGGCAAACTAAATGGACTAAAAATCACTTAGTACTCAGTGAACAGTGAATGTTAGTTCCTTATATTTGCAATATTGTGCCTTTATGGTCTACGTGGTTATGCACAATGTGGATCTAACTAGTAAAGAAATATTATTGACCCTGACTGGTTTGGCTCAGTGGATAGAATGTCAGCCTGTGGACTGAAGGGTCCCGGGTTCGATTCCAGTCAAGGGCATGTACCTTGGTTGCGGGTACATCCCCAGTGGGGGGTGTGCAGGAGGCAGCTAATCGATGTCTCTCTCTCTCATCGGTGTTTCTAACTCTCCATCCCTCTCCCTTCCTCTCTGTTAAAAAATTAATAAAATATATTTTTTTAGAAAAAGAAATATTATTGAATGTGATGGTGGTGTGATAGCCATAAACAGAATTGGAGTGGGGAACAGTGTATAATATTGATATTGTACACATCACACACCTGTGTAAACAAAAGGGTAGCTATGGCAACACTCATACTTCATGTGTATTCACTTTAAATAATTTTAAATCTTTTATAAAAGAAACAAATAAAATTTAAATAGTCAAAAATGATGAGAAATGACAAAAGTATTCCCTGATATGCCTCCTCTGGTTATCTAAAGATATCCTACATTTTATTTTAGCCCCTGAGTCCCCACCTCTCCAAGGAATATCTCTGCTGCAAGTCATGGCAGGGACTCTGCCATGCAGTTAGCTCTATCCTAAATGGTGTTTGGCTTCTCTGTGCCTGAAAAATACTTGAACAGTGTGGTTAAGTGCTTACCCTTGGTCAAGGAACCTCCTAGCCCGAGTTATGCTGGTCCTGGGAGCTGATGATGACTAGGCTGTTACCTGCCTGTGCATCCTAGAGTAGGTGAGTGCAAAACTAAAACCAGGGCCCATGGTAAATTGGAAAAAAAACTTTCTTAAAGGGTGCTTTCAGGGGATTGTCTGCTTTCTAATTGCCAGAATTTCCTTTGGAGAAGAGAGAATCAGAGAAGCTACTATCCAAGGTCCCTTCTGGCTTGCCTGTGCTGCCCCAGAACAGTATTACCTTTAGAACATGTAAGCCTTGGTAAGAAGCATGTTGTGCTCTAACAGTGTATGAACCTGGGAGCAGCGGGAACAGGGGGTTTCCCAACTGGACAGACTATAAAACATGATTCCAAGCCTGGAGAGTCTAATTCAATAGTCTAAGGGAGACTGGAATGTGCATTTTATAAAAGCTCTTCAAGTGATTCTATGTAAAACCAAGTTTGGGAATAAGTGAAGGAAAGCATGTTTTTTATTTAGTTACATTTTATTTTGTTATATAATTTCTATAATTTTTCTGCAGTTTTTCACTCAAATATTAATTGTGCTCAAATCTAACATATAAAATCATTTCTCATTTTCCTCAAAACTAAGTCATAATTAAATGTTATAGAAAGATAACACAAAAATGTTCAGAGAGGACAATTTATGATTAACATAAGCAAAATATGAGTTAAATGGCGATTACATGATAAGATTACCCTGAAGCCTGGGCCAAGCTAACTTGGATTTGTGAAATTTGTCCCAGTCCCTTGACAGATGTCAAATATTATCTTTTTACCTACATAATACAACAGCATTTCTGCTAATAAACTATACCATATTTCATATTAAAATAACAAGTTATGCAAGATTATATAGAGTTGGACAAGTTTATGAAACCCTTCAAGGAATGTCTCTAAGTTGTTCCCTCTCTTGCATAGATAAAGTTGTTTAAGAATACAAGAATTGTGGAGTTCTGAGATGAGATAACAGAAAGTTCCTTGGCAATTCATTATTTATTAAACCCATCTTTCTACAGAGCATACACACATTAATCAATAAAAACCCTCTGACCACAGAGACTAAGATAGGGCATACTGATGAGAATGACAAATATATTTTTTAAAGAAGTATTTAAGCCTTAATTCTGTTTCAACTAGTGCTTATTTACATGATATTCTGTAGCTCTATACACTGTAATAGGTACTAAAAGGTAACACAAAAACATGCAAAGTCCTTGCTTTCAAAATACTTAAAATATAGTTGAGAAAAAAGAGTGTAGACTTAAAAAAAGGGACAAATAATAAAAGGTAGTCTATAAATAGATATCAAAATAAATGACATAGCCCTAATTGGTTTGGCTCAGTGGATAGAGTGTCAGCCTGCAGACTTAAGGGTCTCAGGTTCGATTCCGGTCAAGAGCATGTACCTTGGTTGCGGGCACATCCCCAGTAGGGAGTGTGCATGAGGCAGCTGAATTGATGTTTCTCTCTCATCAATGTTTATAACTCTCTATCCCTCTCCCTTCCTCTCTGTAAAAAATCAATAAAATATATTTTTTAAAAATAAATGACATAGAAAAAATAATATAAGAATTCAGGTTAGAAAGATAAAAATGTAGGATGGAGTGATCATTCAGGGATGATTTCCATGAGTTGGAAATTATGCTGAATCCTCAACGATAATATTTTTATAGCTGAAAGATGAAGGAGAGAAGCAAAGAAAAAATAAGCTTGAGCAAAATCACAGATATGAGAAGTGAGTATGCTGGGTTCAAACAAACAAGTTAAGAAAGAGAATTTGGCCTTTGTTGGTGGCCTTCATTTAGAGGAGTGGTTCTCAACCTTCTGGCCCTTTAAATACAGTTCCTCATGTTGTGACCCAACCATAAAATTATTTTCGTTGCTACTTCATAACTGTAATGTTGCTACTGTTATGAATTGTAATGTAAATATCTGATATGCAGGATGGTCTCAGGCGACCCCTGTGAAAGGGTCGTTCAACCGCCAAAGGGGTCGCAACCCACAGGTTGAGAACCGCTGATTTAGAGGAACCATGGGGCAAAGCATTGATAGCTACAATGGGTTAAGATAGGCAGGGAAGAAGGACCTTAAAAACTAACTAAAATATTTGGACTTTATCCTGGTAGACAGTGGTCATCAAACATTTTTAATCATATACCACTTTCAATTTCAAACCTATATTTATAATATGTTTATCTATAAATTATATATTACTGAACTATTAGTTTTTAATTCATAAACAAAACTGGAAAATTTAAAAGAATGATATAAAAAAGAAATAAAAATCATTGTAAATATCATGCTAATCATAATAATTTTATACCATAATTCATATCTCAAGGTATAATATCTATTAGGGATGAGTTTCAACATAATGGTGGTGAACAAAAGTGTATATTTCTAACACTCTTTTGGCTGATTTCAGATTATCTGTCAATAAGATACAAGTATACAACAGTGTGTAACTTTATTTGACAAAGAGCTCTTAAGAGAAGATAGTGAAGTGGCTCTTTCACTTTTGAATACTTAGCATGAAACAAAGGATAAAAAATATCTTATTAGTAAGTAATGTTTTGTTGAATATTGAAAAGAATATTTTAGATACAATTGATTAAATAAAATATATTATTAAAATTGATTTCATCTGTTTTTTTTTAAGTGTAGCTATTAGAGAATTTCAAATTGTATATGGGGTATGCATTGTATTTCTATTGGACAGCACTGTTCTAGACACTGAAGAGATATAAATGTAAAAGGTGCCTGAGCACAGGACTATCCTATATAATAAAAGCCTAATATGCTAAGTGTCCAGTTGTCCGTTCAACCAATCAACGCATAATATGCTAATGATATGTTAAAGCTGCTCAATTGCTCGTTATGATGTGCATTGACCACCAGGGGGCAGACGCTCTGACCAGTAGGCATCAAGCCGATCAGGACTGAGCGAGACGGGCCGAACATGCCCTGGAGCCCACACACAGTCCCTCTCCAGCTGGCCAACCTCCCACATCCTTCCCTGGCCCCGATCATGGGTGGGTGGGTGGAAGGTAATCAACCAAAGACCATCTATAATAATAAAAGCATAATATGCTAATTAGACTGGACATCCTTCCAGATGAAGCTAGGGCTGCAGCTGTGGCAGCTGCGAGGGAGGGATCGAGACAGCTGCCGCAGCTGAAAAAGCCTACTCTTGCACAGATTTCATACATGGGGCCTCTAGTCTTATATAATAAAAGTCTAATATGCAAATCGACTGAACGGCAGGACAACTGGTCACTATGACGCGCACTGACCATCAGGGGGCAGATGCTTAATGCAGGAGCTGTCCCCTGGTGGTCAGTGCGCTCCGACAGGGGGAGTGCTGCTCAGCCAGAAGCCCGGCTCATGGCTGGTGAGCCTCTCCCACCTCTGCAACAGCACCAAGGATGTCCAACTAAGCCGTCAGTTGGATATCCCCCGAGGGGTTCCAGACTGCAAGAGGGTGCAGGCTGGGCTGAGGGACCCCCTGACTGCATGAATTTCATGCACTGGGCCTCTAGTTCTGAATAAAGGTTTAAACATACTGCTGTATTACTGCCTGGCTTAATCAGATTATCTTTGGCAGAGTATAAATTTTGGTTTTTAAAACCACATATTTTACAGATATCCAATGGGAATATACAAGGAAAATGATGAGGGTAGTCCATGAGTATGGGACAGGGTGATAAAGGTATGTATATGATCAAGATATTGTCAACCAGGACAGTCAAATCCTTTCTCTTATACATCTTTATCCAGGGCAAATAGGAAAAGTACCACCCTTTGATAGAGATACAAGTTTCTACCCGAAGTTCATCATAACTAGATTTGGAGACTTGTGGTGCTGAAAAGTGCCAGTAAGGTTTGAATTTTAAAAATATTAGATTTGAAAAAGAAAAAAGAATGAAGGTAAAGTAATGGCTAGTCACAAATTCATCACTATATAGTGTCAAAGAGAGAAAGAGGGGTTGATGCTCATTCAACGACCATATCTCAGGGAGGGAAAGCCATTAGACTTTAAATAGTCTAATATATATGTAAAATTGCAATTTTGCTTTCAGATTCTCAAGAAAGTTTTCCAAGAGGCTACTTCCAACACCCTTTGAAGAGTTTACTTTTCTTGGAACGCTATCCTACCTAATCAACTATAATTGGTAGATATAAAATAAGGGTCTTATATCAGATTTGCTTTTTACAACTTTTATTCTTGACAACATATAAAAGAATTTTAATTTAAATAAAATCTCAAAAAAACTGTCTGGTAATCTAATCCAATAACCACATTTAAAATAAATCATATCACGTTAATTTAATAATAGAATCTTTTAAAGTATAGGGAGGCCTAGCTGGTTTGGTTCAGTGGATAGAGTGTTGGCCTACAGACCAAAGGGTCCCAGGTTTGATTCTAGTCAAGGGCACATGCCAGGATTGCAGGCTTGATCCCCAGTAGGAGGTGTGCAGGAGACAGCCGATCAATGATTCTCTCTCATCATTGATGTTTCTATCTCTCCCTCTCCCTTCCTTTTTGAAATCAATAAAAATATATATTTTTAAAAAAGTAAAAGGAGTATTAGTAAAATTTCTATTGGTAAAATCTATTGAACTAAGAGAGAGGTTTTGATATACTGGAATGCATTTTATGATGTTATGCATTATTTTCTGAAGATAAGAAATTAAAAGTACAGATTTTTTTTCATTTTTAGGAAATACAGAAATGAAAAGGATAACTTTAATAACCACTTCTAATAATATAATTCTTTAAACCTTCCAGGGTCATAACTTACTTTGTAGAAATAAGTTGTTTAGATTTTTCCACTAGCACATAATGAATAGTAGTAGTATTTTGAACTGTGAGGATTAATTCATGGTGATATACCATGGCACAAAAATGGGAGTATTAGTTTTACATATTAATGTACATTTTTCCTAGTGAAATACTTGATTTGTGGACCTGACTTTTTCCTCCTGAAAATGACTATATTCATTATTATTTAGAAACACAACTTTGAATATAGAGCCCATTTATAACATTAATTAGAACAGCATCTACTGCCATCAGACTAGAGCCATGGACTTATCAATGGGTCTATTCTACACTCCCACTTTCAAAACTAAGATTTAATTCCTCTCTTTCTTAACATAATATTTAGTATGAAATATCTGTAAGGAAACTAATTTTATAATTTTAATTTGTACAAGTGTTAAAGAAAGAATATATTTTTGTAATTGTATATTAAAGGAAGTTGTGCTACTGAGACCCAAGTAATTGAAGTAAAACTTTGACTGAAACAGTAGATCCCATTTTAATATTACTATTTACTATTGTCCAGTACTGTCTAGTATTTAATATTGTGACTTTTTTTCATAACTCTTGTCCATGAGAATGAGAAAATGTTGAAGAAGAAATATCCTTAGTACAATATTTAAAAATAATTAGTAGAAATTCAATCATTCGCTAAGAAAGGGCTCACTGGTTCATTGTTTATCAGGACAGTCTTTTCTCCTTATTAAAATGTTCATGTAAGTATCAATGATTATTATATAAACACTAGAGGCCTGTTGCATGAAATTCGTGCATGGGTAGGGTCCCTAGGCCTGGCCAGTGATCAGGGCCAATCTGTGGGGAGACTGGTGGGGCCCCTGCTGGCATCCGCCTTGGCCAGCCTGACACTGCCTGCTCGCCAGTCGCCTCCTTCTGTGGGGCAACTGGCAGGGCAATTGGGGGCCTCCACTGGCACCCACCTTGGCTGGCCTGGGGCCTGCGGGCTGGGGGCAGCTCCTGCATTGAGCGTCTGCCCCCTGGTGGTCAGTGCATGTCATAGCAACCGGTTGTTCTGCCGTTTGGTCAATTTGCATATTAGGCTTTTATTATATAGGATGTATTAGCAAAATGATGTAAGACCTATGGAAGGAGGAATTTATTATGTTTTTTAAAAAAATTGCTATAGCGTTCTGTATGCAGAATGGTAGTTAGCATAAAGTAGGTACACAATAAATATTTTAAAGTGCAGAAATGGATAAACTGCTTAAATCTATTAATTTTTCCTTCAACAAACATTTATAAACATGTAGAGCTAGTATAGAGATAAAGATGAATAAGACATGATCCTCACCTCAAAAATCTCTTGGTCAATGAAAATAAAATAAAAAACAGATAATAATGGTGAACCATGGCAAGTGCAATGATTTAGTTTTTTCACAAAATGTTACGTGTACACATTGAACATATCTTGGGAGGACAGTGGAGAGAAAGATGTAGATCAGGAAATATTTTTTGAAAGAAATGAATATTAAATGATGAACAACTGTCAGCCAAACCAAAAAGAAAGAAAGAAAGAAAGAAAGAAAGAAAGAAAGAAAGAAAGAAAGAAAGAAAGAAAGAAAGAAAGAAAGAAAAAGGTAAAGAATATAGGCTAGAAGAGACCAATAGGGAAACAAGGGGAACATATATAATACTTATAAAAATAAAGATTTAATTTAAAATAAATAAATATGTGCATTACTGAAAAGAAATAAAAAAAAGAATACTGCAGACAGAAAAGTGCTAAGATGAGAAAAAATGACAAGTTCTAAAAAATGACAAGTTCCACATGGCTGTGGATTCAATGAAAGGTTGGAAATGGAGACAGAGGCCAGATCATAGAACTCATTCGTGTTTTCTTATGCATAATGGGAAGTTTTTAAAATTCTTAAGTAGGAGATGATAGGCTTTATATTAGATAATTACTCTGGCAACTATATGAAAGATAGATTATACCACAGTCATCAAGTAGGGGATTAATAAAGGCTTGAACTAGCACAGTAGCATGTGCAAGGAGGAGAGTATCTGATCCCCACAATGCTTCCGACAGCAATTCTCGATCTCTAAAGTCTATTAGAACCACATAGAGGCCTGTTTCAAACTACCCCTACTTCCTCTAAGGATTTTCCCTAAGGACTGCACCCCAACCTCCAGTGAGACTCACTGACATTGTGACCTAATATTAATGATGCCTGTAAGCATGTTAAAGCTCTCAGGTGTTTGGAGGAGAAAAAGATTGAGAACCACATAGTTAGAAGGTAAAATTACTTGGTCTTAGTAATTAGATAATCACATAGAGGAGGGGGTGATGAAAAAGAAGGACTCTAGAAACAATGTGTGAACTGGATGGATGGTAGAACCATCAGATGAGAGGGGGAAGAAGGTACAGAGAAGAAGTAAGTTTAGAGTTGGAGGTGCTTGCAGAACATCTGGGTGGAAAGGCCAACAGGAATCCTATATAATAAAAGCCTGATATACAAATCAACCGAACGGCAGAACGACTGGTAAAACAACTGGTCACTATGATGTGCACTGACCACCGGGGGCAGATGCTCAATGCAGAAGCTTCCCCCAGCCCACAGGCCCAGGCCAGCCCAGGTGGGTGCCAGTGGGGGCCCCCTAGCCACCCACTGGTTGCCCCACAGAGGGAGGCGACTGGTGGCAGCAGCGGAGGTTGGGGCCAGCAAGCAGGCGGCGCGAGGCTGGCCAAGGTGGGTGCCAGAGGGGGACCCCCAATCGCCCTGCCAGTTACCCCATAGATCGGCCCTGATCACCGGCCAGGCCTAGGGACCCTACCCATGAACGAATTTCATGCACCAGGCCTCTAGTTGGAAATAAAAGTCTGAAACTTGGAGATGCTAAACTGGAGATTTGAAGTCATTGAACATAGATGACAGAGAATATGCAAGAAACAGAATCCCTTATAGACCATGAAAAAATGGAGGGTCAAAATAGAACCTGTAGACATCCTTAGGGAGCAGGCAAAGAGGAGCTTGAAAAGACAACTGAGAAGAAAATGCAAAAAAAAGAAAGAAAGAAAAGGGGGGATGAAAGAGGAGGAAAAGGATGGGAACCGCCACCAGGGAAGTAGTATCCTGAAACCCTCAAGTGGAGTTTCAAAAAAGAGGTGGTCCTCAAGAGCGAAGTGCAATATAAAAGCTCAGTTGGTTGGCAAAGTACCTGGAGCCCCCGCTTTTGGCAGTAAGCTGGTAGAAGTGAGCTTTGCCGGAAGAAATTCCATGAAGACATGGAGACATTATACTAAACTGAGAAGTGATGACTAAGATGAAAAAGAATACTCTTTGAAGAAGTTAAAAATATATAAATTATTTCTTGCTGTATTGCTTCACTGAAAAGAATGTTCTTCTCATTTCTTAAAATTAAATTAAAAATGCATAATCACATAAAGCCAGTACATACAATTATATCTACATTTTCAATGCAAAGTTTTAAAATTACCTAAGATTTCATCTAGATTGAAGGCAAATATACCATCCTCAAACTAAATTCTTTTTTTTTAATTCTTAATGTAAGCCACTACCAACTTTCAAATTAAGTGATGCCAGTTTAAGTCAAAACAAGAACTGGTTTCTACCAAACAAATGAGGCTTCCTTTAAATTACGTACTTTTTCTTAATCTTATTCTCTAAACTCCAAATTCAGTCTGCAGCACAGGTCTACATATTAAGTCATAAAAAATAAGAGGGGAAAATAGAATAAAGTAACAAAACAGAAACCTGGTTTTCTTTTCACAGCAACAGACTTGGTTCAATAAAATGTATTCAGAGGATGTTACATGTGGTGCTCTCTGATACATCCATCAAACACATGAGAACATGAACTTGATCACTCTGACATCTTATGCATGTTGGTACTCATTTAGTCATTCATTCAACAAACATTAATAGGTAATATTATGCCAAGCAGAAGCCCTCGTGTTAGGGATGCAGTTTACAGTTGGTGGAAAAGACAATATAAAAAACAATAATCTTAAAGTCTGATACATGATAAAACTGAAGAAGGTTCAAGAATTCTTATTCTAATTGGGTAACCGAGAAACAACAGTCAGGAAATTCTTCCTGAGTAAATGATACTTACTAGCAAGCTGAAATCTACAGGGCACAGGTGAGTTAGCCAAGTGAAGAAGAGACGTTCTGGAGGCAAGAGAGTATGGAGCATTTCAGGAACTGAAATAAGTTTGATTTGTCTGGAATCTAGTGTGAATGGAAACCTAGCAAGGCATGAAACTGGAGAGCTGGGTAGCTGGGGTCCAGATGATGTAAGCCATGTGTGGTAGACAGCCTCTGAGAAAAACACAGACATCCCCAAGTTTTGTAGCCTCCAGCCTTTGAGTGTGGACTGGATTGCCTCACTTCTAATAGTAAACAGCAAAGGTAATGGGCTATAACTTCCAAGATTAGCTATAGAACAACTATGGCTTCTGTCTTGGGTGCTCCTGCTCCTTGTGGATCACTCATCGACCTCTCTCTGGGGGAAGCTGAGTGCCATGGCATGAGGCAGTCCTTTGGAGAGGCCCACATGTCTTTGAGGCTCACATGCATGAGCTTGGAAGCAGATTCTCCCCAAGTTGTATCTTGATATGTCAGCAGTCCTGGTTGACACCTTGAATGCAGCTCTTTGAGAGACTTACTAGTAGTATCACCCACTCCTGGACACCTGACCCACAGAATCTCTGAGATGATAAAGGTCCATTGTTTCTGGCCACTGAATTTTGGGGCAATTTGCTAACACAGCAAGAAATAGCTAATATAGCATATTAAGGAATTGAATTTAGCATTAACCCAAGTGAATGAGAATTAATTATAGGATTTTTAAGCAGGGAAGAACATTAAATATGTCCCTATTTGCAATTTTAGACATTCAGTAAAACTGTCACAGTAAGTAAGCTTAAAAGAATAATCTGGAACCACCAATGAAAATAAACATTTAAGCAAATAATTTCTGTTACACTATCCTGTATAAAACGTCCATCTTACTCCTCAAATTAATCAGTCAACAATCAACCTGATTAATTTCTTAAAAATTAAAGAATCTCCTCCTTCCTATTCAGACTCACTAGCTTACTGCCTTGATTTAGACCTTAATCATTTCCAACCTGGGCCATTGGCAAGTCTCCTAATCATTTCCTCACCTAGAGTCTGGTGCCCTTCCAATCCATTTCCAAACTACCACCAATAAAAGGGGGAGGGGCAGGCTACACAGATCATAAAAGAGAAGGTTAATCACATTATGCCTCATCAAATTATAGGAAATGATTCAAGATGTTATGCAAGTCATACATACTCCTGCCTCTTCTCCATCATCTCCAAATCCCAACTTGGTACGAACAGCCCAGATTTAGTAGTTTCTCAAAAAATCTTGGAGTGCTTAGTACAATTTTTCAATAAATTCAAAGGCTTGAACCTATGATTCAATGAGTACATGTGCTGTCCTACATACATCACAATGAAGGAGCCACAATGCTGAAGCACTTGATTGTTATCACTGCTTTCAAAAATACACTCCAATTTTGAGAAATTAAAATACTAGGGGGGAAAGAAGCAATTTCATTCTTTTTGATCACTTAGGCTAAACACATTTGGGGAAAAAATTGCAGACTTACATCTCATCAGAAAACTATTCCATTTACCAGCTTGACACCTCTGTGAAGCACTTCACAACATAGATTAAGTCCATGGCCCGTTCTGGGAGTCACAATTTTGTAAGGATTTAGAAACAGGACAAGATTAGTATCTCAGGAGCCATTAGCATTTCCAAAAGCATTATATGAATTATTCCTATGTGAAACATTTAACTGTAAAAAAAAAAACCAACCCTGTAATT
Organism: Myotis lucifugus; assembly: GCF_000147115.1. Taxonomy (NCBI): domain Eukaryota; kingdom Metazoa; phylum Chordata; class Mammalia; order Chiroptera; family Vespertilionidae; genus Myotis; species Myotis lucifugus. The sequence goes on along the minus strand of NW_005871401.1, from coordinate 614,338 downwards.
AATTCATAGTCATTGCAACTGCACAATTGTCTCAAGTAATATAGATGTTATAAAACCCTTTAGCCAAGTAACTGTTAAATGAGTATGTGACGTTCCAATAATTACAAAAGGAAAGATCTCTTCCCCTCTAAATCCAACATCCTATCTATGCAGAAGTTTTCAACTAAAATCTTAACTTATATTTATCTAAATGATGTAGCTATATTCTGTGAAGTTTAATTTAAAAATTATACATAATCACTTATCTTATCCCTGCTTTTCATTGAGAAAAATTCTAATTCTCTTTTTCATTGCTTTTATAACTTTGACATGGTCAGTGGTACTATCAAGATAGAAAGTAAAAAATACTCTCTTTTTAACCACTTTGATATCTCTCCAAATATAAAATAACTCTCCATACTGCAGTAATATTAACTAGTCTGTTAGGTAATTTCTGAAAATTGAAACCCATTTCCCTCCACATTAAATGTGTAAGTCAAAATTAATGTCAAAAACATCTTCTACAACATACTAAGTTTAAACAATCAAATAAATTCTTCATTAACATTCTGAAATTTAAGCATCAAACGGAAATGTTCATCTTGCTATAAATTCAGTTGAGAATGACCTGAAAAAATATTTTGAGGGTTTTTTCTTCTCATCAGGATTAGAATAACCATGAAGAAGGTAAGACAACTGTTAAGTAAACATATATTTTCTAAAATTTTAAGAAACCATCATTAAATAATAATACCCCTATAAATACCACTTAACAAGAAAAATCCATTTATGTCTTATTTACAATTTACACTTCACTTAGACAGTTCAGAATCATAAAAGCATCCACAGAGAGAGATTTAAAAATCATTATCTGACAATATTTGTATAATAGAAAGTGATGGCTTAAATGTTACAATATGTTTCTTGAATAGCTCCACATTAAATAGTAATTGAACAAAAAGCCCCCTGGTTCTGCTCAAGGGCAAGTCCCACAAAGCTCCTCATTATTGGAATTTCCAACTTGGAAGCCAAACTAAATAACAAGGAGTAATTTGCCAATTAGAACTTCCTGCTCTTTTCTCTTTATTCCTTAAACACCATTCAGAGGCTGAACCGGTCAAACACTTTTAGCTTCAAAACAGCAACTGAAAGGATTTAATTTGTGTCTCTCCAAGGTGAACCTGTCAAGAGGCAGCGGTGATGCAGTCCATGTCCCCGGCTGCAATTTCCCTTAAAGACAGAGAAGTGGATTTCCACTCTGGCAGACTATGAGGTTTCCTTTTCTCATTTCCCTTTATTTCGCTTCAATTAATGACCTCCAAATTTTATACTTGCGTAACGCCTGGACTTAAGAATGTTGAGTCAATGTGTCTCTGGAATCTAACAGTGCCTTCAGACCAAACCTGTATACATAATGGAAGGAGATCAGTACCTCACAGGGCCTGATACCAAGATGGAAACAAGATCCACAAAAACTGGGTAAAACCCCAAACTGTGTGGGCCTAGAGCGGATCACAGTGTTTTTATTAGCACCAGCCATGGCAAGAGATCAAATAACCCTTGGCATTTGCATTTCTCACATGCATTTTCCTCATCGTAGTCCGACCTTGCCTCTCCGTCTGGTTTTCAACTTAAAATGCCCAATGACGCACAGAATTTAGATGCAGGCTTCTAAATTGCAAACATGTTCACAGATTAACACTAAATCAGTGAAATCCGGTCATCTTTTCCAACCTAAGGAGACCTGACAGGAAGTTCTGGGTTCCCCCTTGCTTTCCAAGTTCTGGGGGCTCCTTCTCTTTAGCATCATATTCAATGACTCTTCACACTCCAGCTTTAACCTCTACTAGTTTCCTCTGCTGCATCTCCTCCACCCACATTTTTGGGGTATAGCTGCACCAGCTTTCTCACCATTTCGCGAATGTTCATTCCTCCACATGTTGGCTTATGCTTCTTACTCTTTTTGTAATTAACTGATTGCTCCTCCACAACAGTTTATCACAGCACATTTTATTTGTATTGTCATATCTGCCTCTGGAATATCATCAACCTCAACTTTCACATAAACCCCTAAATTTTATGCTACTTGTTTATTTTTGTAGCCCTACTTTATAGCAAAGAGCTTATATACAGTAAGCATTCTATAAATATTTGTGGAATAGAATCACTTTGGCAATGAATCCATGAATTGCCAGAAGATAATGATCAAGAACCATTTCAGAAATGATCTATTGGATCATTTGCCATCATTACAGAAAAGTTGAACAATATTAAATACAACTTAATATATATTAAATTTCAGCAATTAAATATTAAAATATGTGGAAAATTACACTATTCTTAAATGTTCATCAATGAATATTGATTGAGCCCACTAAAATGCATGATAGTGCTGTTCATTGAGGTGATTTTTACATAACATTAATAAAATATAATCTCTGCCCATGAGAATTTATCATCTAAAAATTATGACATTGGCAACACACACAGTTGTGATTAAAAGTCATAAGGATTGCCCTAACCAGTTTGGCTCAGTGGATGGAGCATCGGCCTGCGGACTCAAGAGTCCCAGGTTCAATTCCAGTCAAGGGCATGTACCTTGGTTGCGGGCACATCCCCAGTAGGGGGTGTGCAGGAGGCAGCTGATAGATGCTTCTCTCTCATCGATGTTTCTAACTCTCTATCCCTCTCCCTTCCTATCTGTAAAAAATCAATAAAATGTAAAAAAAAAAAGTCATAAGGATAATATATGTTTCACTGAAGTTAGGAGCTGAAAATATAAATGAATCTTACAAAACACAAGAATCGGACAACAACATGGATACTGAATTGAGATCATTATGAAATATCTGATTCAGTGCTACCTGTATTTTATTTGCAGCTTCTTCCTTAAATAAGTAGAGTTTTCTAAATGAATATAAATAGAAATATATATTATGCAAAGCATGTAATAGCTGGCTGTTCTACAGGATTAGATGGACACATATAAATGATTAAGAGGTCATTTCTGATTTTCATAATGAAAGTTTCTAGATTAATAGTTTGCTGGAAATAATTTTATATGAATGTGTCTGAACATGTAATGTAATCACACATACAGTGTCTTTAATTTATATAAGCTACTTCAAACAAATTGGTTGCCATTACTTTGAGATAAGGAAAGTAAAACCACACATAGACCATTGCAATACTGTGAATGACAGCATTCTGATCTATTTTCCTATGATTTTTCTAAAAGCAGTCTAGCCCCATTGTGATTCGTAAAAAGAGAATCTATTAGGCTTCTTAAGATTCTAAGATCTTTTGGCAGTTCTCTCCTGCCTAGTTAATCAAATAATACCTCCTATAGTACAAGATGAGTAAAAACTGTGGTCATGATTTCTATACTGCCAAGAAATGGAATTTATACTTTGGATAAACCCCAGGGATGTTACATAGAAAGAAGTTCTATTTAATTTCTATACTGCCAAGAAATGGAATTTATACTTTGGATAAACCCCAGGGATGTTACATAGAAAGAAGTTCTATTTCAAAAATAATTATTAATATAACCAACAGTTATATTAATTATATATTTTAATTATATATAATTATATATATAATTATATATTAACAGTTATATTAATTATATTTTTATTTATGTCAGAGGAAAATTGCATCTAGAGTTAAAGTGGGAAAAACAATTATTTTTGTGAGAATTAAACTGGACACCGGGACTTAATGTCCAGGAACAAATTTGAATATTGGAATATATTATATTGCATTTATATTCTTTACCATTCTGCCATCTAAATGATCAATATTAGATCTCAAGATTATCTACACACCAAATTGTCATTAAGTTAAATTTCTTGTGAAAGAAACTATTCTTGAGATTGTATTCCTTGATTGAAACTTTAAAAAAGTGAATTATGTTTTCTATCCATTTATTAATTTAATATTTCCAATTACATTATCCTTGCAAATACAAAGGGAAATAATTATTAGATATCAACCCCTATTTTCCTGACTTCTATTTAGGTTGATTGAAAATTAATTAGATCTGACCTACAAAAAGAAAAATTTGAAATCTTTTTAAAAGATTTTTCAAAAAGTAGTTCCTAAGAATGCTATAGATATTAATATTACTTAGCACTTAGTAAAAAATAAGGTACAGTTTTTGCAATATTGTGATTATATAAAATGCCACTAAATTATATACTTTAAGGTGGTTAATTTGATCTTATGTAAATCTCATCTCAATTTAAAAATTTATAGATGTTACTAGAGATCATTTCTATCCTGCTGAAATTTACCTACAAATTATCAAATGCTCTAATGAATAATGTCTTCCTAACTATAAAATCCTTCTAGAATTGCTGACCATTTAGTGTCTCTTTTAAAACATACTAGACTTCACTGGCATTCTCTTCATCAACTCTCCCTCCTATATATCCTATATAATAAAAGGCTAATATGCAAATTGACCAAATGGCGGAACGACTGGCCGCTATGATGCTCAACGCAGGAGCTGCCCCCTGGTGGTCAGGGCGTTCCCACAGGGGGAGCACTGCTCAGCCAGAAGCCATGGCTGGTGAGCACAGCAGGGGTGGCAGGAGCCTCTCCTGCCTCTGCAGCAGTGCTAATGATGTCTGACTGATGGCTTAGGCCCGCTCCCTGCTGGGGGATGTCAGTCAGACTGTGAAAGGGGACAGGCCGGGCAGAGAGACCCCCCGGGCCCTGAGTGCATAAATTTTCGTGGACCGGGCCTCTAGTAATAATATAGTGTTTATTAAAGAATAATCATAGTACTTTATGTCCATTAGAGTTTTAGCATTATGGTTTTGTTAAAATTTCTTGGTGGAGAAATAATTTATGTGAGATTATTTATCTATCTATTTTTTTCTAATAATCTGATTTTTTAAAAAATTTTTTTAATTTTCCTAAAAAATAAAATAAGGTCCATTAACACCACCAAAATTTTTTTAGTTAATATCAACTGGCCCCACAAAGCCTTCCAGGTTATCCCTAGGAACCCTAGAAATATTGTAAATAAAATCTCACTATTGGGCTACATGAACTACCATTTTCTGACTTATCTTTTAATTACCCCAAAGCTAGGTAATCTCTCATTGATTCTTTAAAATCAGACCTTTTATGTTTCTAAAGATGCTTTCAATATATGACTAAGCTTTTATCTGATCTGATTACATCAGGCAATATAAGCCAAGACTAAAGAAATAGTTACCAGCCAGTGAATAAAGCTATCTAAGCCTGCTTTATATAAGGTCATTCATTACAATAAATTGTCTGTGTTGAAAATCCTAAGAATTCTAGGCTACTTGCTAAACTTCCATTTAATTGCATGCTTGACTAGATCTAGTCCAGTTTCCCTAATGATGTTCCTAGATGATATATATGTGTTAGAAGAGTTGAAATTTCAAGTTTATCAATTCTCTACATAAACAGATAATTTTCAAAAGAAAGCATGACTTTTTTAACTAAAAGAAAGTGGAATTTGCCTTACACTAAAAAAGAGGAACAACTCTTAATTTCAAGTGTATTGATATAAAAGATCTCAACAATAAACCCAAGAGAAGATTAATAATCTTTAATATGTATTCTAACAAAACTCCAATGAAGAAAAATTTATCTAGTAAAACTTAATTAGTAGAATTTTAAAACTATACCTGAATTCTGATGGTTTTATATTACACAAACCCATCGGTATATATTTAATTACGGCTGGTCAGAGAAAATTCAGCCATAGCAACTACGAAAAAATGAGGTACCCTGAACTTTGAAGTATTTAAATTACTCAGCATATTTTCCCTTAAAATTTTTTCTCTCCTGATAATATTTAATGTAAAAGTATCAGTATTTTCATACTACTGGTTTTATATACTTAATTGTCATGTCATATAAATGGTGCCTAATTATGCAATTAAAACACAAAACAAATACCAGCATTATTTAAAATAGCCAAAAATAAAAGCAACCCAAGTGTCCAATGGATGAATGAATGAATTAGCAAAGTGTAGTATATCCATTCAATAGAACATTATTCAGCCTTAAAAAGGAAGGAAATTCTAACACATACTACAACACGGATGAACCTTGAAGACATGCTAGGTGTAATAAGCCCGTCGCAAAAGGACAAACCATGGATGATTCCACTTACATGAGACACCTACAGTAGTAAAATTCATAGAGACAGAAAGTAGAATGCTGGTTGTCAGGAGGAAAGTGGGTTATAGGGAGGTCTTGTTTAATGCATGCAGAGTATCAGCTATGAAAGATGAAAAAATTCTGGAGATGGATGGTAGGATGATGATTACACAACTAGGTTAAAAAACTTAAATGCTACAAAATTATACACTTAAAATGTTTAAATGGTAAATTTTGTGTTATGCATATTTCACCACAATAAAAATATTTATATATGGTTTTTTTAAAAGACAAAAAAGAAAAATAAGAGTAACAGCACTTGTGTACCTAGATATGCCAAAGGGAAACATTTCACACAAGATAGCTCGCTCAAATGCTTTTTACTATAGAATACTTATGCCTACAAAGAATAAGCACATATTTTACCACTGATCTTAATAAAACTTAGTAGTCACAAGCAACATACTCCTTGGGTGATTTTTATGAAGACACATAATATTTAAAAATATTAGAAAAAGGAGTTCAATATTAGTTCAGTATAATTTATGCATATATAATTATGTTTATCACCAGTAATTATTCAATTGATATATTTCCACTGACTGTCTTTTATATGCTCATCAAGGTTGTAGTCTCCATGTAACATATAAAAAAGTTATGACCAAGCAATAGTTAACTTTTTATTAAGTGCCCTATTGTATAGCAAATAACATACATTAATGTTTACTACCACCCTGGAGAATCAATGGATGCCTCTTTTCAGATGATGAAATTGAAACACAGGGAGTCAGCATCTTGCTGAGAAGACACACACACAGTGTTTGAGAGGCCGGCCTGAATCTATACTACCAACCCATGGCCCTGTCCAAAGGTAAGTAAAAACCAATAGACCTGAACAGTGAAAATGTAGAGCAGTAGCAAGAAAATGTTTTAAGTAATCTATTTGCAACTAGGAATAATGCAGGGATTTTGGCAATCATCATGACAGCTAATCAAAATAGGTTAAATATATTTTATGTGTGGGTGGCAATGAAAGGCTACCCAGAGAAATGGTGGAATTTCTACCTATAGGAATCTTTAAGAATACAGCAGAAATAAAAACAACCATGTGTCTTACACAGTTTATGTACAGTATTACCTAAGGTCATTTCTTGAGGTCGTTCACCACTCAAGAGCTCTCTCTCTAGATTTCTGTTAATCATGTATACACTTTAAGTGCCTTAATTACAGCCCTACCCCAACAAAGCTGTGGTTTATCCAGTTTGTTTCTCAAGATCTCAACCAATATCTATCTCTAGCTCTATCTCTATCTTTATCTCTATCTCTATCTCTATCTCTATCTCTTTCTCTTTCTTTCTCTCTCTCTCTCTCTCTCTCTCTCTCTCTCTCTCTCTCTCTCTCTCACACACACACACACACACACACACACACACACACACACACACCACACACACACTTTAGTTCTTTCCAAAGCCCAGGAAGAGAAGGGCCTGAGGACAGTGGGTCTGAACAAGATAAAGGACTATGTGGTATGCCTGTGGGGTCATGCTCATGGGGCATACGTGGACTTAATGGAGACGTTGGCAGGGCAGTTGTTCATCTCCATACCTGAGGTGGTTCCCTCATCAGCAATAACACAAGCAGACGTGGGAAAGAAAACATTCAGGATCATCATCAATGAGTATATGTAAAAAAGTAATGGGAAACTGAAATCACTAGCAGACAATAAAAACCTTCCTTGAGGCATTAAAAACCCAAGGTGTCTCTACTGAAGCAAAGGATGTAGAAAGTCTCTTCTTTTAACTTAACTGCCCTCCTCTTGAGATTTCAATCAGGAGAAATACTAACAATTACATAGTCTGTCTTCTTTCTTTAATGGACAAGGGGGAAGGGCCTGGCAAATGTATCTTTAGCTAGAAGGAGAAAAGAACAATCCTGTTATACCCTCTTTTAGCCTCTATTTCCCCCCATATACTTAGATCTTTCTGACCACAAAGTAAGCTCTAATATCACTGAAAGTATTTCAAAGCAAGCCAGGGAAGATGTTTATAGTGTTAAGTATATTCATAATGTTACGTTTTTCCTTTTTAAGCAACTCTGGTCAAGGGAGCATAATGCTAATCAAACTTAACGATACTTAAAGATAAGAGTCACTTGGCACTTTAGCTTCCACTGTTCGGAAACAATCCTGCTCCTTCTTCTTCAAGAACACTACAGAGCCCATGAAAGAGAAACAGACTTAAGTTGTCTGACCTCCCCTGTTATCCCTCAGGCTGTTGGGAAAAAGAAACACATACTTTGGTTTCCAATTTATCACTCTTATTTTCACAGACATAAATTACTTTTCAGGCTTTAAAACAACTGGATCTAAAAGGACACTGTAGGGTACTTAAATTCCAGTAACTGATCTCAGATGTATGAGGCAATCTAAAATCTTTATAAAGTCTTTCTCTTTCAAAGTTATCCAGAAGGGAATCTTAGAAAATATGTGTACCAAAATGCTATAGAAATAAGGTTAAAATTAATCCATTAAACATATCTTCAAAAGTCTTGGTACATGATAGATAATCAGTGAATTGATGTATCTTTTGAAGGAGTTTTCAATCACATCCTGTCTTTGCCAATCAATTAATTTTGGTTGTGATAATACTAAATATAATGTATTATCTTTATCATCAGAACAATGCAAGTGTCCAAAGTTCAATTTTGTTCACTCAAGCAGAAGAAATTTTCCTAAGAGGTTAATAAAATTCAGAAAGTTGGTTAAGCCAGACACCATTATGGAAGTATGCTAGATATAAGGATACATAGACAAGAGAGTCAGAAAATGCTTTTGAACAAGCAGAATCATGGCAAACAAAAGGCAAAGCAAAGAGAACACAGCAGAAATAAGGGGGGAAACCATGGTTTTGGCACTGATCCAGAAGAGAAACAAAAAAATGTCTATTAGGTGCACAGTCAGAGAAGGACCATTTGTCAAAAGTCTGTAGGAACAAACTCTAAGTGGCTGTCTTACATGTCTCAAGAGGCAGAACTGAGCTGATGCTGTCAACTGCCAATGCTGGAGCTCCAGTCGCAGGAGCTCTAATTTGACCCTCCTGAGAAAGAATCCCAATTAGAAACACATAAAGGAAGCTGGTTAGACATGGCGCTTTGGGACAAGTCTGACCTAGTGTGTCAATGTCAACTGAAACAAAAAACTAAAGGAACTTTCTCAAGTACGTTGTCTGCTCTAGATAAAAGCTACGGACCTTTGAGACCCAGGTTTTGAAGTAGGCCTCCCCGAACTAGAATGAGGACAACTATAATATTAAAAGCTGGCTTGTGTTTTTTGTTTCCATGCCTGCTGCTGTGCTTTGTGAAAACTGAGGAGTGCCATAGAAAGCTATCTGCCATATTCTAGCAAAACTAGCTAGTTAAAAAATGTTTAATTCATAGTGGTCAAACAGCAAGCCATGAAGAGCATTCATCTGTAAGTGATTTTAAATCTGGCTTCCTATCTAAATTTGTCATCACTGACAATTCCTTTTGGAATTGCCCCAAATCTATACTATGTTGGTATTACATCAACTACAAAGCAGAGTGATCTGTTGAGATACAAAAACTAGAGCCTGGTTGGGGATTTAAAAGGGTAAGGGTATGGGGGGAAAAAGGGATAATGTAGGATTTCAACTGTAAATCACAGAGAAACAAGAATAGAATGAAACAAAACAAATATTCACTCATTGCATCCAGTTTTGGTTGCCAGCGAACCACAGATCAAAGGGTCTTTCTTGCACTGCATTGAGTCCTTTAAGCTCCTAAGATTCCATGCAAAAAGTTTTGCATATGCACATTTTTTCTGTGTGTAGATACCATAGCTTTCACTAGATTCTCAAGGAGCCTGTGACCCCCCAAAAAAGTCAAGAGCCACTCTTCTAATTTTATGTGAATTTGCATGTGGATTCTAGCTACCTGTGATAAGACCTGGAGCACCTCTTTCATTTTCAACTTTAAGTTAAAAAAATGTACAAGCATCGTAGCAAACAAGACCCGGTGTAAACCATGCACCTAGTTTTTAGCTGCTAGTCGTGTGCCTTACACATAGTTCCTGAATCTGAAGAACTTAAAAGACGTTCCCAGGAAGGACCGAGTGACCTGAACAGAGGAGCTGTGTATTGTGCATATGCTCCGTTGGTGAAGAAATTGAAACAAAAGTACACAAAATGACTTTGACTCAACAAAAATGACTGGGATTTTTAAAAATCTCATATCTTCAAGATCAAGTCTCAATTTAAAAACATGAGTTAAGGACAACCAAAATCCAAAGAGCATACTCCAGTAAGACCATACCGATTTTCAATTAATGCAGCTTAGGAAACCATCCCTGGCAGATGACCTCCAGAGAACAGTGCAGAATCAAGCTGTTCTATAATTTAGTCGGCAAAGTAAGTTCTGGAGCTTCCTGTGGGGGTTCCCCAGTAGGTTCACCTGTACTATTTCATAACTCCTCAAGGGAACCTTGAAGACAATATGCACAATGTGTTGGAACTTCCCTAAAGAAAGATGGCCATAAATTCAAAAGCATTTTAATACTCTTGCCATTTTTGATATATATTCTTAGTGATAATCAGCTGAAGCCAACCAAATTTAGCCAATGCTGCAATTTTATTTTGTAATTATTTTACAATCACCAATCCTGTCTTGTGAGAATTTTGAAGGCTACTGGTAACAAGACAACTATCTAGTATATTAAAAACTACATCTTTTACAAGTACAGCTGCCTGTTCTCATCCAGGAGGAGCAGCCTGTTGGCACTGAGCACACGGCCCGCAGCACTGCTGCTGAGCACTGCGTGGAGAGCCATGCCCGACACCCAAGCACACACGGATCAAAGGCATGCACATAACTGACATGCCTTCATCTGCAGCGCTAAAGCCTCTGAATACTTCTATATAAAATTACATGGATGTTGACAAACCACCTGTTGGACTCAAGAAAAAAATAAATTAAATGGTGCACCCCTCCCCCCTGTTTGCTCCTGTAAAATTAGTTCTTTCATTTTGTTCAATGCATATATTCTCTTTTAAATGTTTTGCAGTATCCAACCTGTGAAAAGCCATAACCTTTTTAAAAAAATTTTTTTAAGAAAAATTAGTTTGATGCTTTAGCTTATCAAAATGCTTTAAAGTTGGTTTGGGGGAAGGGAAGGAGGGGCAAAGGGAACTATCCTTGTTATTCACCAATCTGTGTGCCTTCCTATGAATGGCAATATTTTAAAGTTAATTTAAAAAAAATAAAGCATTTTTTCAATGATGCCTCCAATTCTCCCCACTGAAAGTTTCTAGGAAATACTATTAAAAATTTGCACACCGCCCTACCTAGTTTGGCTCTGTGGATAGGGTGTCAGCCTGCGAACTGAAGGATCCCGGCTTCAATTCCAGTCAAAGGCACATGCCTGGGTTGTGAGCTGGATGCTCGGTGCAGGAGGCAGCCAATCAATGATCCTCTCTCATCATTGATGTTTTTATCTCTCTCTCCCTCTCCCTTCCTTTCTGAAATCAATAAAAATATTTTTTTAAAAAAAATTTGCACGCTGCTATATTACATAGCCTTTCATTCAGAATATGTTGAATATTCAACACAATGGTAATAAGGCAAGGTAAGAATAAATATAAAAGACAATCAAACAAGATGTTTATTCACTCATTAAACAAATACCTACTTAAGTACTTACAATATACTAGGAGCAAATGTGGGCCCCAGGGGTGAAAAGGAGAATGAGTCAACACCCTAATCTCATAACTATCTATAAAGGAGACAGAAATATAGGCAATTACTGGAATTAGATGTAATGAGTGGATTAATAGATGTGTGTGCATGGTGTTGTGCTTCAATGATGCAGGGAAGGCTTTACGGGGAGCAAGCTTAAGAATTCTAAAGAGAATACTCTACATTCTGATGTTCTAACACTATTTCTTAATAGGTAATATAGTCAACTGGTTCAAAATCAAAAGGAATAAATGGCTATATGGTGAGAACTTTCCTTGCCATACCTGTCCCTAATGACCTAGTCGCTTCCCTGTAAAGATCCAATGTTAACACAGGAGATTCTTATAATACACAAGTTTTGCTTCACTGATTAACAAAACTTTGCCTACCTATGCCACTTTCATGAGTCTACTGTGTTTTATTATGTACTGATGTTATTATTCACTTTATTATGTGATTAAAAGCAACTCTGTAGTTAGTTGCATTAACTAACTAGATGGGAGAAGTCCTTTCACAATGTATACATATATCAAATCATCATGGTGTACACTTTAAATATCATAATTTTATCTGTCAATTATTCCTCAATAAGGCTGAAAGAAGAAAAACCCTACTCTGTAGTAAGTGGAACAATCCATAAAAACAGATTTCCATTGTTACTAAATATCAAGTAAAAATGTTCCTGCTAAAATTTATCTTTGTACTCTAAAATACAGAAGATCATGAATAGGAACAAAATAAAAGCACATATACGATACATTCTGGATGGAAAAAGAAAAAAGGCAAGAATATCATTTTTAAAAAGTATACTTTAGTACATAAGGCTTTAATTGAATCTGAAGTTACTGTCAAAGGTTCAGTTGAATATAACACTCAAGTGGCTCTTACTACAATCTAATCAAATGTCTCCAATGCTAAGAGTGGTGATTCTGGCGATAATTTTTTAAGGGAATAAAAAGGTAATTTACACAATGAGTCAACAGAGAACTGCCAGAGGACAGGAGTTTGACAGACACCTCTGCTCCCACTGACACTCTCAGCAGCCTCCTACTGCCCTTTGCTAGGTCTGTGCCTCCACTGCACTGGCTCCTCCTCTCAGGCTTTCTCCCAAATAACTACATTGGCTAACAGATAAGTAATTGGACAGTATGAAGCATGACATGTAGAACAGAAGAGATTATTAAAAGAGAAAGACCTATGGAAAGCATTAATTGTAAAGCAAACCATCATCTAATTGGCCCCCATCTAAGTATTCTAACATCACAGACAGGGTTCTGAATTTGGGGTGGGAATGACAGAGGGTTTGGTGTATCATCAACATTGGGGATGTTTCCTACTTCTTTGGAAGTAGAGGAGTAGAATCCTCAGGCACAGAAGAAATATTCATGAACTAAGAGGATCAAAAATGCAAGTATGCGAAGCAAAATAAGCCAGTCAGAGAAAGACAAATACCATATGATCTCACTCATATGTGGAATCTAATGAACAAAATAAACTGACAAACAAAATGGAACCAGAAGCATGGATACATGGGACAGAGCCAGTGCCCCAGGAGAGAGGTGTGGGGATGACTGCATAAAGAAGGTGAAGGGATTAGCTGAAGAACATATATGCATAACCCATGGACATGGACAATAGTTTAATGAAGGCCAAGGAAGAGGGAGGCAGGTGTAGGTAGAGGTGGGCAAAGGGGAGGTAAAGAGAGAACACCTGCAATAATGTCAACATAAAAAAAATTTTAATAAAAAAATAAAATAATTAAATAAATAAATAAGACCCAGCGTGCTTGGCACATGGTGATACTCACTAAACATTACTTCCTTCCACTCCTCTTTGAAAATTATATATTCCTGATTCTATATGAAATCAATCAGAAGGATTAAAATATTAGTGAAGAAAATGCAAGTAAGTAGGTTTATGAGCATCTGAAATGAACAGAATAAGCTCCATAAAATAACAAGGTAATTGGAACAAAAGGATTGAAAGTAAGGTAGGAAATAAAATTGGTTATCAAAATATGAACAGAAGAAATAAATATTTTAAATGATGCACTTTCAAAGAGGTCAAAGTGTAAAGTAACAAAAATTTAATTTAATTACAAATTTTGTTATTCTAAGAGAAATTGGTTATAAAAATGTAACCAACTTCTCTTAGAATGTGTAAATAGAAAAACCACAAAAGAAATAGTGCAAGAAAATTATGACTGCAGTCTATAAACATGAGTATCAAAATCCATGTTGCTTTTTTCTAACTTATGTTCTAATGTAAAAATTTATATTGCTTTGCTTAACTTACAGTCAAGATGCATCCATGAATAATAAAGGTTGAAGAAAAATACAATCCCATTGCTCATATCAGAGCTCCCTAAAAATTGAGCCTACGTTAAAGTTGAAGAGAAGGAAAAAAATCTCTTTGGTTCATTTTTGTAATATTTGAATTAGCAAAATGAAGTCAAACAAAAATTTTAAGATATGCTTAGATATTGTACAAACTGTTAAAAGAAAGTAAAGTTGTCTGGGAAATTTACTATAATTAACCAAAAATCCTATACAATTCCCTGACCAGTTTGGCTCAGCGGATAGAGCGTCGGCCTGCGGACTGAAGGGTCCCAGGTTAGATTCCGGGCAAGGGCATGTACCTTGGTTGCGGGCACATCCCCAGTGGAGGATGTGCAGGAGGCAGCTGATCGATGTCTCTCTCTCATCGATGTTTCTAACTCTCTATCCCTCTCCCTACCTCTCTGTAAAAAATCAATAAAATATATTTTTTTAAAAATCCTATACAATAAAAGCATAATATGCGTATCAACCTAAGAGCAGAATGACCAGTCGGCAGGGGGCAGGGCCGGCAAGCAGGTAGTGCCAGGCCAGCCAAGGCAAGTGCCAGTGGGCAGAGGGAGGGGATGGCAATGGGGGGGGGGTGGCAGCAACCAGCAGTGGCAGTGAGGCAATTGCGGGGGGCGAGGGGGAGAGCGGGCCAGCCGCTCACCACCTGCACCATCCCCTGATTGGCCCTCCAGTCGACATCCCCTGAGGGCTCTCAGATTACGAAAGAGTGCAGGCCGGGCTGAGGGATCCCCCCACAAGTGCACAATTTTCATGCACCAGGCCTCTAGTAATAAATATTATGACAACTTTATGTTACTCAATTTTAAGGAGAAAGAAGCCAAATTATCTTTAAATTGAAGGAGACTTTTACATAATATTTTTATATCTAAGTTTGCCCTGCTTCAGTTTATCATGGATAAACCACTACCACCTAAAGCTCTTGTGACCAACCTCTGTCCATCTGCACAATTTAGCACATTTGCTCTAATTGCTACAAGAGTGGTTTATTGTTGATCCAACAGAGAGTCAGTGAGCTGGAGGTCAGCAGGAAGAGTTGTGTGAACCAACCACTGACCTCAAAAGACAACAATGACTTGTTGGCTTGAGCTGTAACTGAGGAAATAACTAAACATTCTCATTAGGATTCATGTTTTTCAAACTCACACAATAAAGTTTTTAAATAAGCATACCCAAATTCTTTTGCCACTTGCATAATCTATAATTAGCCTATTACTTTTCATTATAATATACTAGAGGCCCGATGCACAAAATTCATGCAAGAGAAGGCCTTCACAGCCACAGCGGCTGCCTGGATCCCTCCCTCAAAGCCGAGGCGGCTTCCTCAATCCTGCGGCTGCAACCCCGGCTTCGTCCAGAAGGACATCTGGTCTAATTAGCATATTACGCTTTTATTATTATAGATCATATTCTCTTATAAATTTGAATATTGTTAGACTGGAAATTTTATACAACAATACAATAAATACTTTTAATACCTTACAAATTTCAACTTTTTTATATAGTTCAATATTCTCATCCAGGGAATCTTGTCTCCCAGGTCCATTTGACAATCTCTGGAAATATTGATTCTCAGAACTGGAGATTTCTACTGGCATCCTTGGTAAAGGCCAAGGACTCTACTAACCAGCCTACTATGTTCAGGATAGCCCTCCAAAACAAAGAATTACCAATAGTGTCAACATTGTTCTAGCTGATAGGAAATCAAATTAGTTCTTGTTACTGCTATGCCTTATAATCCAGTAAATAAATTATTTTTTTTTCTATGTCTCTGGATCTATATCTTGTGGAACCTCAGAGAGAAGGCAGGGGAGGGTGGGTGGGTGTGAAGTGATCAACCAAAGAACTTGTATGCATATATTCATAATCCATGGACACAGACAATAGGGTGGTGAAGGCCTAGGGTGGGGGTTGGGGACAGGCTAGAAGAGGTCAATTGGGGGGAAAGGGGGACATATGTAATACTTTCAACAAGAAAGATTTAATTTAAAAAATAATACAATAAATTATTTTTCTTTACCCCTACATACCTACATCAAATATATATTATATTGTATTACACCTACTATAGAATTACCTGGATTGATTGTTTAAATATAAGCTTCCTGAACCCTTGACACTGAATCTCAATTGTTGGAGAAATGATGAGGGCATTTACATCTCTATCTAGACCTACTGCTTTTCCTGGATTCAAAATTTTGAAAGTCAAAAATTTTCTTTCTTTTATATAACAAAGTATTTCTTTTCCCACACTTAAATTCTAGAAGTTATGGTCTGTTTCCTTAAATAATTCAGAAAAATAAAAACAGATACAATATTCTAGTTACAACAATAACATTAATCATTTAAAGTTACACTGATGCTGGAAAAGATGTTGGAGTTCATTTATAAAAATCTCTAATTTTGTTTGATAGTTTATTTTGTTCATTAGATTTCACATACACGTGAAATCGCATGGTATCTGTGTTTCTCTGACTGGCTTATTTCACTTAGCATAATACTTTACAGGTCCATCCTTGCTGTCTCAAAAGGTAAGATTTAATCCTTCTTTATGGCTGAGAAATATTCTATTGTGTAAATACACCACACCTTTTTTATCCACTCATCTACTGATGGGCACTTGGGCTGCTTCCAAATCTTGGCTACTGTAAATAATGCTGCAATGAACATAGGGGTGCATGTCTTCTTCTGAATTAGTGTTTCAGGTTTCTTCAGACATATTCCCAGAGGTGGAATCACTAAGTCATAAGGCAGGTCCATTTTTAATTTTTGGAGGTAATTCTATACTGCTTTCCACAGTGGCTGCACTAATTTGCATTCCCACCAACAGTGCACCTGGGTTCCCTTTTCTTCACATCCTCACCCAACACTTGTTTGTCGCTTTATTGATGACTAGAGGCCCGATGCACAAAATTCGTGCAAGGGCCTTGGCTCCTGCTGATGCAGCAGGCGGGGGCTTCTGCTGCCTTTGCCTCGGCCCCCACCCACCACAGCTTTGTCTGAAAGGAAGGATGTCTGGTCTAATTAGCATATTAGGCTTTTTTTTTCATAGCCTAGAGACCTGCTGCACAAAATTCTTGCACTCGGGGTGGGAGAGTCCTTCAGGCAGGCCTGTGCCCTCTCGCCGTCCAGGAGCCCTCAGGGGATATCCAACTGATGGCTTAAACCCGCTCACCACGGGGCTCCCACTGCTGCCGCTGCGCTCACCAGCCATGAGCCCAGCTGTTGGCTGAGTGGCACTCCACCTGTCATAGCAACTGGTCAACCAGTCGACTGCACATCAAAGCGAGCAGTTGAGTGGCCTTAGCATATCATTAACATATTATGCTTTGATTGGTTGAATGGCCAACTGGACAACCAGACACTTAGCATATTAGGCATTTATTATATAGGACTAGAGGCCCGAAGCACGAAGATTCCTGCAAGAATGGGCCTTTCTGCCCTAATCAGTTGGACTCAGTGGATAGAGCATTGGCCTGCGGACTCAAGGGTCCTGGGTTCAATTCCAGTCAAGGGCATGTACCTTGGTTGCGGGCACATCCCCAGTGGGGAGTGTGCAGGAGGCAGCTGATCGATGTTTCTCTCTCATCGATGTTTCTAACTCTCTATCCCTCTCCCTTCCTCTCTGTAAAAAATCAATAAAATATATTTTTAAAAAAAGAATGGGCCCCCGTTCCCTTGGCTGCCAGCACCGCCTTAGCTCTGGCCTGAGCCACATTTCCGCCTTCACTCCAGCCTGGAGCTGCCTTTCCGCCTTCCCATGCTGCCCAGAGGCCCAGAGCAGCAGGGGCAGTGTGGAACGCCTGCATCATAGCCATGGCGATGACACAAGCATCCCTCCCTGCCCCCAGCCGCACAGCACCTGCATATGCAAATTAACCCATCTTTGCTGGGTTAATTTGCATAATCACTCCTGATTGGTTGGTGGGTGTCATGAAGGTATGGTCAATTTGCATCTTTCTCTTTTATTAGTGTAGCTAGCCATTCTGACAGACATGGCTTAATATCATGTGGTTTTAATTTGCATTTCTCTGATGATTAGTGACACTGACCATCTTTTCATGTCCACTGGCCATCTACATGTTCTCTATTGAGAAGTGTCTATTCATGTCCTTTGCCCATTTTTTAATTAGTTGGGTGTTTGGAGGTTTGCTTGGGGTGGGGGGGAGAAGTTTGGTGTTGAGTTGTATAAGTTCTTTATATATTTTGGGAATTCACCCCTTATCAAATGTATTATTGGCAAATATGTTCTTCCATTCAGTGGGTTGTCCTTTCATTTTGCTGATAGTTTACTTTGCTGTGCAAAAACTTTTTAGTTTGATATAGTCCCATTTGTTTATTTTTTCTTTTGTTCCTTTTGCCCCAGGAAATATGTCAGAAAAATATTGCTATGAGAAATGTCTGAGATTTTACTGCCTATCTTTTCTTCTAGGATTTTTATGGTTTTGAGTCCAACATTTAAATCTTCAATTCATTTTGAGTTTATTCTTGTGTATGGTATAAGAAGGCGATCTAGTTTCATTTTTTTGCATGTCCCAACACCAAATATTAAACAGACTACCTTTAGCCCATTTATGTTCTTGCCTCCTTTGTCAAATATTAATTGATTATTAAGGCATGGTTTTATTTCTAGGCTCTCTATTCTGTTCCATTAATGCATACCAGTCATTTTTAACCCTTTTCATCTCATGGCACACATAAACTAATTACTAAAATTTCTGTGGCACACACGAAAATATATTTTTTGCCAATCTGACAAAAAAAATAGGTATACTCTGGATTCATTCACACTGGATAGTACTGTTGTATTGGCCATTGTCATTTCTCTATTTCACAATCTAATAATCACTAACTAAATATGTTTTTAAAATTTTTCCAGCACATTGGTTGAAAATTGCTGATCTGTTTCTATGTCAGTACCATGCTGTTTTTATTACTATGGCATTGTAGCATAGCTTCATACTAGGTAATGTGATTCTCTAACTTTGTTTTTTCTCAAGATTGCTGTGGTGGAGAAACCAAGATGGCGGCATAGGTAAACACCAGAAATTGCTGCCTCACACAACCACTTCAAAAATACAACTAAAAGACAAAACGGACATCATCCAGAACCACAGGAAGTCTGGCTGAGTGGAAATTCTACAACTAGAAGGAAAGAGAAAAGCACACTGAGACTCAGAGGAGGTGCGGAAGTAAAGTGCAGAGTTACGGAGGCGCACATGGAAAGGGCTGGCAACTGAGGACACGGTTGTCTTTTTCAACCGGGAGGGAGTCTCAAGCTCCCGACTGCTCTGAACTCCAGTTCCGGGTGAGTCTCTGGGGACCCAGACTCATACGTGGAGAAACTGGACTATTTGGCATCAGTCAGAACTCACGGGCGGCTTTCTCTCAGAGGTGCTTGCAGCAATTACCGGGACAATGAGAATAGGGGCCTCTTAGGTCAGGACTGAGGAGCAGCCACAGCTGCTTGCTCCATCCTGTTGATCCCCTGAGACCCCGCCCCACCCAAGCTGTGGCAGAGGCTTTTGCATATGAAAGGCCTGGCCCTTTGCAATCTGAAAATTACCTAACAAACTGCAGCTGGGTCAGAGAGACCCAGAACATCCAAAAGAAGGCCCAAGGCCCCACAGCAGCTTGCATTGCTTCACAGCTGAGCCTCATCTGGGCACCTCCAAACCCCAAACAAAGAAGAGGAATCTGCAGATCTCTCCATAGCTCCTGCTGGGTAGCCTCAGGCAGAGGCTAAATTAGCACCTCCTTAGAGATCCAAGAGCCAGTGTACCCAGTGGTCAGAGTGGGACCATCCAGATTACAACTCCTCAGATCCATAAGGGACATGCTCAGGGGGCAGACTCAGTGATCACCAAAGCCCCATTGAAGCAAGTCTTGCCCCAGAAGGGTGTCTCCAGCATAGAAGTTCTCCCACTGCAGACACAGCTGATTCTCACAGCCAATTGGCCTGGAGGTCAATTCCTCCCAGTGATACCTACAACAATCAAGGCTTAACTACAACAAGACTGTGCACAAAGACCACAAAGGGGTGCACCAAGAGTGTCCATCTCAGGTATTTGGGGAGGCTGAGCCACTGGGCCCTATAGGACACCTAGCACAGAAAGCCACTCTATCAACACAGGGAAGCATAAAAAATGTGGAGACAAAGAAACAGGTCACAAATGACAGAAATGGAGGAAAGCAAACTACAGGATATAGAGTTCAAAACCACACTTATAAGGTTTTTCAAGAATTTTCTAGAAACTGCCGATAAACTTAGTGAGACCCTCAATAAATCTAGTGAGACCCTCGAGGATATGAAAAAGGACCAACTAGAAATTAAGCATACACTGACTGAAATAAGGAATATTACACAGAGTTCCAACAGCAGAATAGAGGATCGCAAGAATCAAGTCAAATATTTGAAATACAAAGAAGCAAAACACACCCAACCGGAAAAACAAAATGAAAAACGAATCCAAAAATAGGAAGATAGTGTAAGGAGCCTCTGGGACAACTTCAAGCATACCAACATCCGAATTATAGGGGTGCCAGAAGAAGAGAGAGAGCAAGATATTGAAAACCTATTTGAAGAAATAATGACAGAAAACTTCCCTACCTTGTGAAAGAAATAGACTTACAAGTCCAGGAAGTGCAGAGAACACCAAACAAAAGGAATCCAAAGAGGACCACACCAAGACACATCATAATTAAAATGCCAAGAGCAAAAGACAAAGAGAGAATCTTAAAAGCAGCAAGAGAAAAACAGTCAGTTACCTACAAGGGAGTACCCATAAGATTGTCAGCTGATTTCTCAACAGAAACTATGAAGGCCAGAAGGGAGTGGCAAGAAATATTCAAAGTGATGAATAGCAAGAACCTACAACCAAGATTACTTTACCCAGCAAAGCTATCATTCAGAATTGAAGGTCAGATAAAGAGCTTCACAGATAAGAAAAAGCTAAAGGAGTTCATCACCACCAAACCAGTATTATATGAAATGCTGAAAGGTATCCTTTAAGAAGAGGAAGAAGAAGAAAAAGGTAAAGATACAAATTATAAACAACAAATACACATCTATCAACAAGTGAATCTAAAAATCAAGTGAATAAAAAATCTGATGAACAGAATAAACTGGTGAATATAATAGAATCGGGGGCATAGAAAGGGAATGGACTGATTATTCTCAGGGGGAAAGGGGTGTGGGGGTGCAGGAAGAGACTGGACAAAAATTGTACACCTATGGATAAGGACAGTGGTGGGGGGCGGTAAGGGCAGAGGGTGGGGTGGGAACCAGGTGGAGGGGTGCTATGGGGGGAAAAGAGGAACAACTGTAATAATCTGAACAATAAAGATTTAATTTGAAAAAAAAAAAGATTGCTGTGGCTATTCTGGGTCTTTCATGGTTCCATATAAATTTTTGGAGTATTTGTTTTAGTTTTGTGAAATTAGTATCTTGATAGGAATTGCGTTGAATCCATAGATTGCTTTAGGTAGTATGGACATTTTAAAAATGTTAATTCTTTCTACCCAAGAACACAATATATACTTCCGTGTATTTGTATCTTCTTCAATTTCTTTACTCAGTGTCTTACAATTTTCTGAGTGCATGGTCTTTTACAATTTTGGTTAAATGTATTCCTAGGTGTGTGTCTTTTGATGCAATTATAAATGGGATTGTTTTCTTAGTTTCCCTTTCTGATAGTTCAACATTGTGTATATAAATGCAACTGATTTCTGTATCCTGTTATTTTGCTAAATCATTTGTCAGTTCTAGGTAATTTTTTGTGGAATCTTTAGAATTCTCTGTATACAGTATCATGTCATCTGCAAATAATAAGTTTTACTTCTTCCTTTCCAATTTGGTTTACTTTTCTTTTTTTCATCTTGTCTGATTGCTGTGGCTAGGACTTCCAGTACTATGTTGAATAAGAGTGGTGAAAGTGGACATTCCTGAAGGTGGAACTCTACCCGGGCAAGGGCTGAATTTTTGCCCATTGAGTATGATGTTGGCTGTGGATTTGACAAATATAGCCTTCATTGTGTTGAGGTATGTTCCCTCTATTTCCGCTTTGCTGAGAGTTTTTATCATAAATGGGTGCTGGATTTTATCAAATACTTTTTATGCATCTATTGATATGATCATGTGATTTTTATACTTTCTTTTGTTTATGTGGTGTATCACATTTATTGATTTGTGGATGTTGTACCAACCTTGCATCCCAGGAATCAATCCTACTTGATCACAGTGTATAATTTTTTAAATGTATCGCTGGATCCAAATTGCTAATGTTTTATTTTAAGATATTTTTATTGATTTCAGAGAAGAAGGGAGAGAGAGAGATAGAAACATCAATGATGAGAGAGAATTATTGATCGGCTGCCTCCTCCACAACCCCACTGGGGACTGAGCCCGCAACCCAGGCATTTGCCCTCAACCGGAATCGAACCTGGGACCCTTCAGTCCGCAGGCCAATGGCTCTATTCAAACCAGCTAGGGCCAAATAGCTACTGTTTTATTGAGGATGATAGCATTCATGTTCATCAGAGACATTGACCTATAATTTTTTTCTGTGTAGTGTCCTTATCAATGAGAGAAAAACACATTGGCTGCCTCCTGCATGCCGTCCCCCCGCCCCCCCATCACTGAGACTGAGTCCACAAGCTGGGCACGGGCTCTGACCTGGAGTAGAACTGGTAACTTCCTGGTTTATGGATCAATGCTCAACCACTGAGCAAAAACGGCCCGCCTATTTATTTTTTTTCCTGTAAGCCTGTGATGCTATGAATTTCCCTTTTAGAACTGCTTTCTCTGTGCCCTATAGATTTGGAGTTGTTGTGTTCTCATTTTCATTTGTTTCAAGGTATCTTCTGATTTCTTCCTTGCTCTCATTGTTAACGCATTCACTGTTTAGTAACATTTATTTAGCCTCCATGTCTGTGTGTTTTTCAGGGTTTTTTCTTGTGATTGATTTCTAATTTCATAATATTATAGTCAGAGAAGATGCCTGATATGATTTCAATCTTCTTAAATTTATTGAAACTTGTTTTGTGTCTAATATGTGGTCTGTTCTAAAAAAATGTTCCATGCACACTTGAAAATAAAATATAGTTTACTGGGGTGAAATGCTGTGAAGATATAAATTAAATCCATCTGATCTAATTTGTCACTTAAGGCCACTATTTCCTTGTTGAGATACTGTCTGGAAGACTTATCCATTGATGTCAATAGGAAGTTAAAATCCTCTACTATAATTGTATTACTATCAATCTCTCCCTTTATGTCCATCAATATTTGATTTACATATTTAGGTGCTCCTATGTTGGTTGCATAAATGTTTACAAGGGTGATATCCTCTTTGGATTAATCCCTTTAGCATTATTTAATGTCCTTCTTTGTCTCTAATTATGGCCTTTGTTTTGAAGTCTAGTTTGTTTGATATAAGTATTGCTAACCCAGCTTTTTTTTCCTTTCCATTTGCATGAAATATCTCTTTCCATCCCTTTACTTTCAGTCTGTGTATGTCTTTGGTTGTACAGTGTGTCTCCTGTAGACAGCATATATAAGGGTCTTGTTTCCTTATCCATTCTGCTACCCTATGTCTTTTTTTTTTAATCCTCACCCTATGCTTCTCAGGGAAATCCCCCCTTGACTCCAAACTGAGATATCCCTCTGGAATCTCAGATGCCACTCATGGGAGTAGGGCCAGAGCTTTTCGCATCACCATCCTTCCTACCAGTCTTGCTGTGGCTTCTTCTATAAATCCTTATTATAAGACCTCTCTTCGGCTAGTGTTCAGTTGGCTATTCAGGTTGTAATTCCAGTTTGGTTCTGGGAGGAGGTGAGTGTAACATCCACCTACTCCACCCCATCTTGGATCCACTATATTCCCATTCATCTTGAAAGTGAGGCAGGATAGTAAGAAACTAGGAAATTCCCTGGCAAGTGGAATAAGGAAACTGAGACAAATGGCTGAACCAAACTGCTGCAATAGCAAACGGTTGGAATAGCTGATCAATAACAACCAGCTAATCCTCCCTAACCAAAGATACCTAAGAGCAGATGGAGGAAACTGAGCCAAACTCTCTCATCTTATAGATGAGAAAATTAAGATGAGAAGTGTCTGAGTTCACAGAACCATTTAGTGACCTAGTCAGGGATCTTGTGTTAACTAGTGTGAAGTATGAAGAAGTGATTTCCTGCAAATCTCAGACAACAGTTAACATTTAGTGAATCTTTTCTCTGTGGGGCCTTGAAATTTCCTGAGTGGTCTCTGTCAGTTATTCCAACACTTTCATTCAAGACTCTGAATTCTGCATTATGGGGCCAGGAAAACAATGTTGAATAAAGAACTTTGAGAGAGACCTGAGAACATTTTTAAGTTAATACAGAATGCAGCTCAAATTAGTGTAATATAGTGCAGTTGACATAAATACAGAAACCTGAAGATATAACAGGGGGAAAGTATAACAGAAAAGGCTTCCTGTAGAAGGTGAGTTTTTAATCAGAATTTAAAGGAGGAAAACTTACTTAGGAAGAGGTAGAGAGAGGATTGTTATTTGGCAGGCAAAAGCCAAAAATAGAAATTAGCCTATCAAATTCAGAGGACTGCAGATAATTTAAAGCTTCTGGGGCACAGAGACCATACTGGGGAATAATCAGAAATTTGTTGAGATTAGCGAGGCAATGCAGAGAAAGGGAAAGAATTAGTAAAAGTCTCTAAGTGCCAAGTATGGATTCTCAGAACACCTGCAATTACTATACATCCTTCTGTTTTGTTTTCTACATGGCACTATTGCCCTCTGAAATTATCATATTTATTTGTTTACCTGACTTTTGTTGGTCTCCCCAAATGCAATGTAAATTCAGCGCACTGGGAGTTTGGATTGCAATGAGGAATGTCTAGAGTCAAGGCAACCACTTTAAAATGAGTTGGACTAGTACACAGCTATAGACATCAGAATGGGAATGGCTAAAAAGAATTAGATGGAAAGAATAAACATTTACTGGGCTCAGTTTACGTGGCCTGCCCCCAACCCCATTTGGACATTGCTTTCTGGCCAGAGCAGCCTCAGTAGCAGCAATTCCTGAGGAGTTGGAGCCAGACCACTAATACAGCAGCTGATGACCCACCCAAGATGCAGGAGACGCTGTCTGAGACACTGACTGGACTAGACTTGTGGGGAACTGGAGTTTTGGCAGCTGCTTGGAGTTGCAAGTGACACAACCTGAAAGGTCAGAGGAGTTAATAACCTCCTCTCTGGGATGGGGAAGAGGTGAACTTTGACTCATAGGAATTTTGACTAATTTTAACAGGAGAGAGTGAGTACATAAATTCTTCTCTTTTCCTTTCCCTCAGAGACTATTCTGACATGCAGTAGTTCATATGTCGTCTCTAGTGATGTCCTATGAGACTGAGCAACACTTGGGGAGCTTGTTATAAAGCTGTAGCCGGGTTGGAAGTGCACTGCCTGTATTTATTCACACCTATCTTCCATGCTCCCCGCCTTGCTCCTCTTCCCCCTCGCTTCTGCTTCCCGGGCTTTGCACTCCCCAATGAAGTGCTGGCATGTAAGTTTCTCACTCAGGCTCTCTTTCCTGGGCATCCCATGCTAAGGTAAAAGCTACCCTACCCAGTAAATGAAATGCAACCCAAGCACTTGGCTGTATCTGCATTTGTGAGCAAATCCAGCAAGGTTTAGAGATGTATACGATGTTATTAAGTTGGTGGCATGGACTTTAAGTTGCCAGTTCATCAGCCCAAAAATTTTTCCACCAAAAATTGTTCTGGCCTCTGCTGCACCCATGTAGCAATCAATCCTCTAGAGCAGGGGTTCTCAACCTTCTGGCCCTTTAAATACAGTTCCTCATGTTGTGACCCAACCATAAAATTATTTTCGTTGCTACTTCATAACTGTAATGTTGCTACTGCTATGAATCGTAATGTAAATATCTGATATGCAGGATGGTCTCAGGCGACCCCTGTGAAAGGGTCGTTCGACCGCCAAAGGGGTCACGCACGACCCACAGGTTCAGAACTGCTGCTCTAGAGTTTTATTTCGTATGACTAGAGAATAGGCAAGATTGGATATGAAGGAACCGAGGGTGAAAGAGACGTGGGCTAGCAACATACAGAAGAGAAGCAATGGGGAAATTGAAGCAGACTAATTGCAGAAGATCAACCATTTCCCCTCAGCAGGAAATTCTGCTACAAGAGTTGCACAGGAGCCTTTGAAAGCTTAAATGCATAAATGGCTAAAGGTGTTTTCTGATGAATGAGGCTTTACTTCTTTGGCAGGTAACGAAGTCTGACTTCGGGAACAAGAACACCTGGAAGCCAGCTCAGCTCTTAAACTGCTCCAAATTCCTCATATCGGGCTCATTATGGGAAGCCACCTGTGTCTCTGCTCATCAAATCCTGCCAGTTTCTGGTTCTGATCTATTGCAATACACCAGAGTCATTTCTAATTATAGAAGTAAAATAAATAATTCATGGGGATTTCCTGACCCTTCAGCTTAGAGCCCATGTGAAACTGGTCTATGTTGATGATCACAGAATTGCAAATTGCTTCAACACTTCTGCTAAGTAATTACCTAATCCAAGTATAAAACCTAAGTAATAGAGATTAACAAGTGGCATGGCTCAATTTTAATTGTGAAAATTATGAAGTACGAGATGTTTTCTCAGGACATGTTTGTAGGAGAGAATGCTCTGTATTCAGCAAACTGTTTCCTTTTTCTTGGGCACACAAAGGAATGTGGGCAGAAGTAAGGCGGACAACTTGGAGCCCTCTATGCAAATCCTCTGTGATTTTTCTCTTTTCTTATCCATTGTTGATAAGAAAGGAAGACAAGGCCCTGAAGGGATGTTAGCTCAGAAACGCAATGAAAGGATCCTTCATCCCCGAATGACTGCTTAAGCGGAGACAACCCTTTCACCCACACCTCCATCCTCACACTGGATGTGACCGCAACAGGAAATACACATTTTTTATATTAGGAGACTGGATTTGGGGGGATTGCTGGTTAAAACAGTGAGCCTACCCAGACTAGTGCAATACAACTTCAGATTCATAATTCAAACTAGGTTAACAACATTCATTTCATCATTTATTTAACAGGATTATTCACCTCATTTGTTTACTATTCAACAGGTCTTTAGGGATCGTCTTTTAGTGAATGGATCAGACTAAATAAAGTTATGCAAATCAGTTTCTCTGAATGGTTCTAAGTTGTATGAATAATTTGTGTTCCATTAAATATTTTAACATTCCACAACAATTTTACTTATGACAATAATTAGCAATATGAAATGGTCATCCAGTCTCTATCTGAATAATCACAATTACACCTAGTCTGACATGCCAGCATCTTCCTGCTTGTTAATAATTTCCTTATTAATGAGCCTGGCTGGATAGCTCAGAGAAATACAATCCCTGAACCATCTAGCTTCCCTTCATTCTATAGTTTAAATTCCATACCTGAACACAGAAAGCCATCTTTCACATGTTTGCAACAAGGCATTACCTCCAAACAGAAAAACAACATGTGTTGGTATGTTGATATGATGAGTCACGTAACACCATAGAACAAGGATGTATATTCCCTGAGTTAACAACAACAAAAAAGAATTCAAGTATATATATCAACCTAAGTTTAGGCTTTAACTTCAATAGTTAATAAACAAGACCAGGCAATTTAAAAAATTTTTAATAAAGTTTTATAACTTTCAAGCAGAATATGTGAAGTGGTCACAAAGTCCCTATGCATTAGGTTGAGGAAGAAAACATTTCTCAACTCTAACAACAGTCAAGACCCAAAATCAGTTATTGGGGTCGTCTCAATTTCCAAACATCAACATGAAAAAAAGGAAACCAAGAAACTGTGGAGAAAACTTACAACTAGTGTATACATGTAAACTTTAAGGATCTTTAAAGGGAATTGTGGACCCTCTACATTGTTTAAAAAAACAAAACAAAAAAACCCCACCAAGATTAGTAGTCATGATGGTGTAAACTGGGGGAAAAATTATAATTCACATTAAGTTTATGATATTTCCATGACATTAGGAACTTTTTAAATAAGTTAAATATAATGTAAATGCTGTGCTAACATAGGTTTGTTTCCAGAAGAAGGCTTGTATATACATAAACAGGTGTTCAATGTAATGTTTCCTGAGCTAAGGCATCTTCAGCATCAGAAAGCACCTGGAATTTCCACATTAAAATTTCTGATTTATGGAGCCTTTGCTTTACAAAGTGGACATTTTTTTAGGTTGGATTTCCATTTTTACTTTTTTAAAAATTTGCACAAAGAATAAAATTAGTTCAAATTTTCTATGTAATAAGAGCCATACGTGTAGTACCTGAATTTCAAATCAGTGCAGTCCATAGCAATGCCAGTTATCTATGAGTATGTGAGTGTGTATTTTTAGTTACAATTCATAAGATGAGCTTAAGGTATTCAGTGGCATATTCCAGATTCCCCACTGAACAACAAATGTATCTCACTTGACATGTCTGTTAGATCAATTATTCCAACCTCCTTCTTTCTATCACTGCTTATGCTTAAAAAACCTTAAAGCTTTCTTTTGAATATAGCTGGAACTCATTAGCTCCTCTCTGCCAATCTAACTATTATTCTGTCACTTTTCTTCTTTCCCTTTATGTCCTCAACCTAATAAGTGACATTTTCCTGGTTTTTTGGTGTTTTTTTTTTTGGTTGGGAATTCCACTGAATCAGCTTTCCAGCAAACCTGGTGTGTAGAATTATTACTTTTGGCTAATAAATAAAAACAATTAAGCTATCTTCTACTGGTGCAGTGATCACTGTTTATCTGGGTTCTGCATTCAGAGTTGGAACAGGTGCTATTTCATCCCAGGGCCTAAATATCAAAATATTTGTGAATTGAGCTTTGCACTCTACTGAGCTATGTCAATTCATGTTTCACAGTGAACACATTTACAACAAAAAGATTTTCTGGCACTGTGAGAACACGAGCCTTAGTAAGATTCTAAATGTTGCCCTTTGCCATTGCTTTGTCTCTGGAAAGTAATGCCAAATAATGCACTCCCTTGGATGTGAGTCAAATATGCAAATTATAGCTTGTGACTAATGGCTTTGTTTAGAAGTCTGAATTCCTTTCTTTTTATTGCTGGGTGATATGAGAAATTTCTACTGGATCTGTTATATCTGACAATTTTCTTTTATTCTATTTAGTGGCTGGAAAACCTGCAAAAATAAAGTTATTTGTAAGTGGTAAAAAAAAATATCATGTAAATAATGGACCTCTCAAATTAGAAAATTAATTAAATTTCTAGAAAATGGATATGCTCAATGAGGTATTTGTTAATAACACATATGCTCTTCTAAATTTTATAAAATGGAAGGAAAATGAGAACTTTAACCAGTTAGGCATAAGTTTGTAAGGGGGAGAAAAAACCCTTAGGAATTTGTATAACATCTTAAGTAGGTTTAAATAATCCTTGAAATTGAACCAGAAGTACATTTTATAAAACTCATCTTTCCCTCTCAAGAGTCCCATTCAGGATAACATGTGTGCAAATCCTAGGCAATATACGGCTGCAAAGTGAGGCAAGGGACACATCAAGAATTGAGCCAAGTTCTTTCTGAATTATGCCCCATAAGTCCTCTATATCTTCAATCACTAATTTTACCTATAAAATAAAGTCTTTCTGTCTGTGGCTTACTGAAAGCATGAAGAAAAATTTGAGAACATGTAAGAAAAATAAATATCTGGGGGTGGAGGGGTGGGAAGAGGTTAACCAAAGAACTTATATGCCCATGGCCACAGACAATAGTGTGGTAAATAGGTGAGGCAGGGTGGGAACAGGTGGAGGGGGACAATGGGGGGATCAACAGGGGGGTGGGGGGGGCATATGTAATATTCGCAACAATAAAGATAATAAATAAATAAATAAATAAATAAATAAATAAATATTGTGCCAGTCACTATTCTTAAAATGTATCATTATAGTGTTGTTTACCTTTTAAGAATAGTGTCAGTATTACATTTGCAACTGTAATTGAAGTGATGAGATTTTACTCTGTTCTGTGTTATCTAAGGCCAGCTTTCCTTCTTTTCTCTCTCCCTCCCAAACTTCCCTTCCTTTTCTAAAATTTTTTAGACATATTTATTGTGCCTTAGTTTGGGGTTGGGCACTGTGTCAAACTCTGACTATACCCATCAACAAGATGGACGTAGTTTTTGACAGTTTAGTAAAAGAGACCATCGTTGATTAGGTAAAAGTAAAGGGAAAAAAAGTTACAGGTATCATGAAACAAATAACAGAAGAAAATCATCTGTAGTGACACAACAACTTATCAAGGGTAGGAGGTTGACTGAGTAATGATTTCTGGAACTAGAGAAACAATTTAGACAACGTTGTTCATCCTGGCCTCCATTCATATATATCTTTAATTCATTAAAGCAGTAAGTTTGGGCAGAAAGAGATTGCATAACAGTAACTAGTTGAGCTTTTAGGGTACCATTTCTGAGGATCCTAAGAAAGGATGATGCACTTAGAAATGAGAATTCAACTCTCCCATAATGGCTCATTGTTTCTTCTGAAGGAGGTTCTGCGTCTTGATGAAAAAATTAAATGAATTACAACAGTCCCTTTGGTAGATTGTTTTCAAGACATGTGAAAGTTCAGTGGTATCCCTGTGAACCCTTCCTCTACATTCTTGCTTTCTGTACTGACTTTAAAATGCTGAAGATTTTAAGTCAATTTACTACAGCAGCCTCACTATCACGGACTAAAGAAATACTACCAAATAAATATACGAGATCAAAAGCAAGTACCAGCAAGAGAGTGGGAGTTTTTGCTAGTTCACTTTGGAAATGCACCATATTTTTTTGCCTTACAGCTTCTCCATAAGTTATGGTTCTTTCTTTCACTTACAATTAGGAAAAGGGAATTATATCATGCCAATGCATTTTACACGCAAACATATACATAAGCAATGCTCAGTCATAAAAGATTCACAAGTTTATATTATTATTTATAGTATATCTTTTTTACTAAACTCAAAATATACCTATGAAGTTCCAGTTCCTGTTGACATATATGACTTTCAGGGCCTGTTATATATCATGGTAAAGTCTCCTTGCAGGGGATGCTTTTAGTGCTGTGCCAAAAGTTTAATCTGGAACCAGACAAAACTAAACCAAGCTGAGATTCAAACCACTACAAAATTTGACTTAGAAAGTATCACAAGCTTATAAAACAAACAAAGAGAGAATCAAATATTCTTAACTACCCAGAGAGAATCAAATATTCTTAACTAAATTTCTGAAAATCTCCTTATAATCTCTTGATGAAAATTCACTGGAATGTCCAAAGTTGCCCTTCCTCATCCCCACATCTACTACTGCCTGGCCTCTCTCTTGGCATCTCTCACCGGCTCTATTGCATGTGTCTCGACTCTACTCTCCCCATCTTCTCTCTCTTCCACACTGTTCTGAAAATTACCTTGCTAAAAATCTGATAATGCCATGTCCCTGTTTAAAAGCCTCCACATACTCCCCACTCTCTATATTTAATTCTTTAACCTGGCATAAACGTCCCTATACAAGTTTACTCCCGAGCTACCTCTCCAGCCTCAGCTCTCTTCCACTCCACTCACTCAGTGTGTCCAGCCACAGGCAATACCTCACTTTTGCCCCTTGTGCTCCTTAGTGACTCCTGTCCTGTACATACTGTCTACTTTGCTTACAATTTTCTTTCTTTCCATTTATGCTTCGGAACCTTTCTAACCCAGCCTTCTCTAAATTTAGCCAGGAATGCTTGGCAACATTGTCACAGTAATTTGTTCACCTCTGTTTAGACACTGGCTTACATTGGTCTATGCTCCCTTCTTCACTTACTGTAGTCTTCATACTCTTTGGGGGCAAAGACTATGTCTTGATTATCTTCATGGGTGTACGTATATATCTAGATCTCTATAGCTATCTATCACCTATCTGATGCTTATTACAAATGCTCAATGACAGCTGAATAAATGAATTTTCAAAATGCATATTTAGACTGAGTTGAACCATTTTGTTTAAGTTGATCAGACTCCATCCATTATAGCTCTATATTTTTTAATTAAGACTAATTGGTCCAGCCGAAACCGGTTTGGCTCAGTGGATAGAGCGGCGGCCTGCGGACTGAAAGGTCCCAGGTTCGATTCCGGTCAAGGGCATGTACCTGGGTTGCGGGCACATCCCCAGTAGGAGATGTGCAGGAGGCAGCTGATCGATGTTTCTCTCTCATCGATGTTTCTAACTCTCTATCTCTCTCCCTTCCTCTCTGTAAAAAATCAATAAAATATATTTAAAAAAAGACTAATTGGTCCAAATTAATCTATATAACAATTTATTTCTATCGTAATATAATGAAGTATACTTTTCCTGCAAGTAATTTATTTAAATTTATATATAAAAATTTACCTAAAGTAATAAAAATATTTGTTTTATTTCCAAAAGGACAAGGAATAAAAGAGACAAATCTATATTTTATATTTTCTTATTACATAGCATGTCTCTTTGCAACATCTATAATAATAAAAGAGTAATATGCTAATTAGACCGGACATCTTTCGGACATCCTTCCTGAGGAAGCTGGGGCCAGAGGAAAGCCAGCCTGGGTCCTGGATGCCTGCCAGTGGCTGGAGGAGGGAAGTCTAGGTCCCGGGTGCCGGAGGGAAGCCGGTGCCAGCAGCCCAGGTCCCGAATGCCAGAGGGAAGCTGGTGCTGGCAGCCGAGGGAAGGAAGGCCTACTCTTGCATGAATTTTCGTGCATAGGCCTCTAGTATCATTATATTAATATTATCTAATCAACCACAAGAGTTACATAATTCAAAATTCTATGACTTATTTGAAAAATATGTTATTTCATATACTGATGTACATATAATTAATTAATACAATAGATGAATTAACCTCCACATTAATTGTACAAATCAATAAATGTTAAAATCAATGACATGGAATTTCTAGCTATAATATTAGTTCAAAGGGAAAAAATATGTCAGAACTAATCTGAACTGAGGGTTCACTCCATACATTTTATTAATTAATATTTTATTTTCCATAAGAAAATAATTCAAGTAAGAAAAAAATTAAACAATATCCAAATATCTTTCCTGATATTTTATTTATTAGGGACAAGAGACAATTCCCTAATAGGAAAGATGAAAATTACAGATAAAATTTTGTTCATACACTAAAGAGAGTAGTTCTTGAAATAGAAAATCCATACCAGGTCCTGCTAAAGACATTCTAGGATAAACAGCTTTCACAAGTTCTTAAGTTTCATTCAAGTACAGAGCTGAATGTACTACAGTTCAACGTAGGCTACGCAATTCACTCACATCCAGGGAGAACTCCTGCTGTTTCCAGGGGCTGAGGAAAGGGGAAATGGGTGATGGTGGTCAAAGTATACAAAGTTTCAGTTATGCAAGATGAGTAATTTCTGGAGGTCTAATATACAGCATGGTGACGAGTGTTAACAATACTGTTATATACTTGTAATTTGCTAAGAGGGTACATAACAAAATGATAATTATGCAGAGAAAAACAAAGTTTCCCGTCAAGGCATTAGAATCTGGCATAACAGCTCCAGAAATTTAAGGCCTAATAAGGCCTTCACCTAAACACCAGCTCTGGAAGCCTGAGACTATGTAGAAGCAATTTGCTTACTGACCTCACTGAGAACGTTCTCTGGTGCTTAAACCTCCCTTTGCTTTCTCCCTCCACCCACTGTTCAGCAAATATTTGTGTGCAAGGCACTGTGCTAAGGAATGAGTATAAAACAGTAAACTATACTACAATTATGACCTTGGCCCTCATAAAGTTCATAGTCTAACAGGGGAAACCTATTTAAGCAAGCAAATAGAATATAATGTGGTAGAAAAAGGAAGAATAAGGCACTTGGCAAGGTCACAATCCAAAGGGGTAGGAGTAGAGACAGGACAGGCATCCCTGAGGCAGTGATGACTATGTTGGACCTGCAGATAAATTTAATTGATTTAAACCTTTCTGTAAATCCACGTCCTGACCACAATCTGATCCTTCTTGCCTCCTGCCTGTAAGACCATAATCCATCTTGATTATAATCCATCTTGATTATACCATTTTGCCACAAAATACTCAACTAATGACTGGACTCTTTTTTATTCTACTAGGACACTAAAATCCAGACTCCCTCTCTAAGGCCAAAATTCGAAAATTTCTTTAATGCAATTCAGTTGAGTAAACAGCATCCTAGGATCTTGCGAGGCTGAGAGTAGTAATACAATGTTTTGTGGGCTTTTACACCAGCCATACCTCCTCCTGTGAAGCCCTCACTCTAGCTAAGTTGAATAGGAAAATAAATCAAATTTGCATCATGGAAAGATCACTACCAGGTGGGTAAACAGAAAATATGATTGACTGGCCAACAATCTACAAATAGAATATATTACGCAAATACGTAAAATGTTACACTTAAGCATTTAAGACATCTTAGGGTAGATGAACATTCTATCTAATAGCTTTCAATGTGGAAAAGCTTGATCTTTAAGAAGGTACTGCTAGAAGTTGCTGGGGCTCTTAAAATTGAACGTGGTAAAAACCATGCAGTGAGATATAAATATTTTTTAACATATTAGATGTCCTTCAGTTAGCGTTCTACCTAATATATTATGGGAAGTATTATTTTGAGTGTATTAATAAGTTGCATTAAATAAGTATATAATTTTACTGCATGTGACAGCATGTAGTCACACTCTTTCTTAGTAAGAAATTTAAAGGGATAGCGTCTCCATGAGCTACTCTATGAGCATTTCTTCCCTCTGAGCCACCGAATGGCAAGCCCGAGCTGGCAAAAATACCAACATAAAACCAATTCCGTTACAGAAACTCTCACAGAGCAAGAACTCAGTTTTGTTACAAAATATGTCATAATTGCAGTAAAATATATCATCCATAAACTCAAAAATATAATTATTGACAGATATAATTCTTATATCTTCAGTATTGCTGTATTTTCTAATTTTATAAGTATTAAAAGCTAAATGCTGAGAGGAGTAGTAGAACATGCAAAATATAACCTTTAAATTCTAAATTCTGTCTATAGACTAAAAGTAAAAATTTACCCCCTTCTGAGTTTCTGGTGTTTATGCATAATGAATACATCTCTATACCTTAAAACATTAAAAGCTGTGAATCACACTGGGCTGGTGTTGTTCAGTGGTTGAGCGCCAACCTATGTACCAGGAGGTCATGATTCAATTCTGTGTCAGGTCACATGCCCAGGTTGCAGGCTTGATCCCCACTAGGGGGCATGTAGGAGGAGCCGATCAATGATTCGCTCTCAACATTTGATGTTTCTATCTCTCTCTCCCTCTCTCCTACTCTCTGAAATCAATAAAAAATATATTTTTTTAAAAAAAGATGTGAATCACAAGTAACAAGTGTGGTACAGGGCAAAAATTAAGGCCCAATTGTATGTGTTGCCTTGACATGTGGTGAAACCAGGAGGGCTAGGAATAGCCTAATTCTAGGTGCCCCTCTCCACTCTACTCCCACAGATAAAGTCCCTTTCCAAACCAACCTTTTTATCAAGGGGACCAGGTGCAGTTCCTGCTTATCCCTGAGCAGTGGGTTTCAGTTCCCTGCCAATCCACAGAATTTCATCCTCCCATGGGAAGCAGGGGCACTCCATCCTCTTGATACTGCGAAGCCTGCCTCTCACAGCCTTTAGTTACACAACCTCTCTGTGCCCCTGCATAGCATGTGGTGTCCTCCTCCTCCAGCTATGAGACTATGTGACTAGTAAACTGCTGTTGATTTCATCTGTCCAGTGTCAGGTGTTATGTGTTCAGCCATCCCTATCACTCTAGGATAGGAATCTTTCCTTCGCCAGTGAGGTAAAAAGGAGGCAATTAAAACATCAACCTCATTGTTCTAATGAAAAAACAAAGACTTATCTTTCATTCATACACACCATCATTTTAGTGTTAAGCTCTATTGCCAGAAAAGAATATGGAAACTCCAGGGGCTTCTATTCATGGTCAAAGACATGAAAAATGATAGCAAGTGTCTAGTGTTACGAAGCAAATAGTTTGTACCAAATCCAAATCTGGTTTTTCATGCAGCTAATATATTTTAATTTGAAATTTACCACTCAATAACTGGTCTTGAAGTAATCATTATTAACCAACTTTAACTAGTTTATATTAGTTTAAGTTCAGGAGAATCATGTCTAACTGAACCTGAAGATTGGTGAACTATACAGCATTTCAGTAAGAGTTCTTTATACAAAATACACAATTGAGATTATAGCTTAAGAACATGTAACTTTTTTTCTCCTCATACTTTTTAAGATTAAATAATTTCCTTACTGGTACATAAAGTCAACCAACCCACATATTTAGGAAACAGAAGGTTTTATTTATTCATTGATCCCAAGATATTAACTTTTTTCAAAAAATTAGCCTCAATTTTTCTGAGAGTAAAATACTTCAATATCTATTGAACTTTTAGCCATTCAACAGATATATATATAAGGCCACACAAAATGTCATGGTAGAGCTGAAAATACAGGTCAAATCCTGTCTAATATAGACCTACTGGGCTCATGGTATTAGTATTTTATAACTCATTTTGAATTATGTTTAGCTTATATTTCATGACCTGCCAAATGTCTTTCCCAGTAAAAGTTAATATTTATATTGAAGATGATGCTTGATGTAGCATCAATAGAGAATAGTATAAGATCACAAATGTTTGAAAGGTTCTATTTATTGTCATACAGTCATTCGTCTGTTCAACAAACATTTATTGGAGCCTTCCACAGAAGCTACAAAGAGCCTTCCACAGAACTTACCAGAGCCTTCCACAGAAGCTACAAAGATAAAATGTATAGTCCCTATCTTCAAGGAATTCACATAGAATCTAGATAGGGGACTTGAACTTATCAGAATAGAGGCTCCAGGGAAAGTGCTGATAATTAATGTCTCTCCCAGAGACTAGAAAGGGACAATAAAAACACATCGAAATGGGGGGGGATGGGGGAGCGGGAGTGAAAATGAGACAGCTCCTATAAAAAGAGGAAAGTTCTGTATAATTTAAGATAGCCAAAGAATGGTACAGTGGATTAAACTGTAGCCCCCCCAAAAGGTATGTCCAAGTCCCAAAGCCAGTACCTGTGACTAAGACTGTTTAGAAAAAGGGTCCTTGCAGATGTAATTAACAAAGAGTCTCAAGATGAGATCATCTTGGATTAACAAAATGGTCCCTAAATCCAATGACAAATGTCCTTATAATAAGAGGAGAAGATACGGACAGAAGAGGAGAAACTCAGGGGAGAAGGTCATATAAAGATGAAGGAACAGAGAGGTGTTATGCTCTCACAACCCAAAAACACCTGGAGCTACCAAGAGCTGGAAGAGGCAAGGAAGGATTTTCCACTAGAGTTCAGAGGGAACGTGGCCTTGATGGCACCTTGATTTTGGGTTGCTAGCCTCCAGACTATGAGAGAATGAATATTTGTTTTGTTACCAAGTTTGTGGTAATTTGTTACAACAGCCCTAGAAAATATTACAGGTGGGGTATCTATACATGGATTTCCTGGTCTGAGGACAAATGGCAGAAACAAATATGGAGACAAACAAAATCAAGTTTCTAAATTGGAAAACAACATTCTCATCAGTGATGGCAAGAGATGGAAGACAGAAAAGTCTATATTGGCCTAGATCAGAAGTACCATCTGTCACTACCTAGCTGTGTCCCTTGACACATTCCTCTCAGAGCCTCAAATTTCATCATCTGTAATGTGAGTGAGACTGAGGAAGAAAGCCTTAAGGGTAAGAAATGTAGTGTAAACAAAATCTGAACAACGCCCTACAGAACCACCCACCCATCACTGCACTTGGGGATTGTTGGTAAAAATCTACACTCAGAAGCATTACATGGAGGATCTTGTCTTATCCCAGGACCAAAGTAGGGAACACTTTTATTCCCTAGAACTTACCCCCATTCCCAGACCCTATTCCTCCATGTTGATGCTGAACCTTTAGGCCAAATGGAATGGGCACCATCTGCTCCATACAACACTCTTCCCAGCCAAGAGGAGTTCCAGGCCAAGTTTATCTTGTGAGTTAACAGGAGGTGACAAGCCTGGCAGAACTCATTCTCCCTGCATGATTGATTCAGCCCAGCCGACCAGCTCCATGCTAATGAGGATGTACCAGAGCTCACGACAAAAACATTGTTGAATAATTTAGAACTTTAGACCAGGATTTGCCATATAATGTGATTCACTGTGCAATTATGGCCCCGGTTAAAAATGCTTCCTTGGGTGCCTCTATAGCACGCACCAGCAACTACAAACTGCCTGTTCTCAAAATTAACTATCTAAATAACATGGAAGAACAGAGACAGGGGCATCCTGTAAGGGGAAAGACAGTGAAGGTAAGGCTGGCCTAAACTCTCAGGGGCTGCTGCTTTAGAAGAATTGAGTAGTATTTCAAATGTAGTACTTTAATATGTATAGAGGAAGTAAATATAGTAAAATATTCTCATCCATTCTAGTACGCTTCGGTACAGATTGATACTTATAATTTCTGGGGAACTGACTTTAATTTCTTCTCCTATTTCAGATAACCATTTAAATAAGTTTCTTTGTACCATCTGGCCATTTAGGTTCCCTCCTGTGTACATCCCCATGCCAATGATTTAAATAAAATTCAACAAATTCAAATATCTGAAACATTCCTTAAAAGAGACAATTGTCAAGCATCTGTCTTCTAAGGGATGAAAGCTCAGAAACTTTCTCAACAGTGTTAGCTAAGGGTTTATTAACTATGAGACCAGAAGTTGTTTTTTATAACATGGTCCTTTCACCTGAATATTAAGGAATTAAGGGAAAAATAACAATAACCAGAGCTTATCATCTCAACAGAGCCTAGTTGTAGCAAGAGCACTGAACTAAATGTGGAGCCAAATGATCAGATTTACATTTGACCTTGTGTGTGTTTATTAGGATGAGGCCAAGGACAAACAAATCTCTCCAAACCTGTTTCTTCATCTGAAAAATAGATTTCATAATATCTAACTGACCTTTGAGCTTCAAATCAAATGGAATAATATAATATAGAATTTTTCTGTGACAACAGGCCTTAGCAAATCAGTAGGATATTAAGCATTCAAGCAGGTAACATTAAGAAATATATTCATTTAAGCAATATTAGACCTTCATTTAAAACAGGGGGAGGGGGGCCCGGGCTGCCAAAAAAAAAAAAAAAAAAAAAAAAAACAGGGGGAGGGGATAAGTTGTCCTAAAATGTTTTTCCAAGTTTCGTCTGCCACCAACTACAAGAATTCAGGAGACCATAGTTCACTTCCTAGTCGGAAGGCATGGCAAGTCATTAGCCACTAATGACAGGAGGACCTTCAAGGTGACAGTTGCCACTATTACATCAACACTTCTGAGATTCCTCCAAACTGGCAAAGGCAGCACATCCTCTACTGAGTCATAGACAGCCTTCCATCAACCTGCCTTCGCTGTCCTTACCTCCCCCCAATGACACCTGACACAACAACTGTTTGGGCACCTCCCACAAGGGCTGATTTCAAAGCCCTGCACTGTTCCACTATGTGTGTCCATCCCACCCTGTGACACCACAGTCATCTGAGACTTTTAATATGCATCCATGATCCTAAACATTTGCTTCTCATTTCGATTTCTTTGAATTTCAAAAGCCAAACTCCATTAGAAACATTACAAAAGAGGGTAAAGAAAGGTAGTCTCCATGTGAATGTATAATAATTTATCTCAATTTGTCTTACGAATCTCATTATTTAAAATCACCAGTCACAAAAGCACTTAATAAACAACTGTTTGTTGGTGATTACTTTCTGTGTTATAAACCTAAATATTTGTTTCAGATCTTCTGCAAAACCAAATTTGATGTTTCTAAAGTTGTATTTTCATTAATGCAGTCTTCTGTAGAGTTTGGATACTTGGAAACTTACTAGAAGAGCTTATCAGAATGTTGCTTTATTTTTAACTAGAGGTTTAGAAAGGTCTGTGTATGGTTCTTGTTATTTAATCAACAAGTAAAACCTAATGACAAAATGCTTCACATCTGAAATCAATAGGGATTTTTCCATGAGCAATGACTATAAAATCAGCCCATTATGAAG
Source organism: Myotis lucifugus (assembly GCF_000147115.1). Classification (NCBI taxonomy): domain Eukaryota; kingdom Metazoa; phylum Chordata; class Mammalia; order Chiroptera; family Vespertilionidae; genus Myotis; species Myotis lucifugus. The sequence goes on along the minus strand of NW_005871401.1, from coordinate 573,927 downwards.
AGATTTGCATATTTTAATTATTGTGTTCTAAGGCTTTTGTCAAATAGATGCTGCAATGCATTTAGTACCAGGCAGTTTGGGTATGCTGTTAACTCAGTATATATAAATGTTAGATGCATAAATACGTTAAAATAGAAATATGCCTTGTTAGAGTAAGGCCTTCGTTTATTTTAGGAAGAGTGTTTAGTATCTTGTTCTCAGAAGTTGTTTAAAGAATAGGAAATTTAGAAAGATTAAAATGTAGATAAATTGCTTGTAGATCTCAAGTTAAACACACCAATGACCATAACATAAGACCTTTGGCAACATTGCCAAAATAGTCTCAAAATACAAAGCTGATTTCTAAAATAATCTTGACTTAGAAGCCAGATAAGGAGCCAAATGCGTAAGCATTCAAGCTTTTAATACTCCAGCTCTGATGACTAGATATAAAGAAAAACCAAGATAATGAAATTTAACCATTCATTTATTCACTCATTTAAATATTTTTAAATTTTTCTTTTTATTGAATTTTTTGGGGTGACATTGGTTAATAAAATTATATAAGTTTTAGGAATACAATTCTATAAAACATTACCTGTATATTGCATTGTGTGTTCACCACCCCAAGTCAGAGAATACAGATAAGTTATTTAACCTCTCTTTGCTTCAGTTTTCTGGTCTGTAAAATGGGCTAATAGTATTATCTAGTGCATAGGATTCATATAATAATTAAATTAGAAATAATTACATGAAAAGTACTTAGAACCATGCCTGCCACAAATGGCAATTGTGGTGATTATATACAGGTATAGAGCTTTCCAGGTTCAAAGATGAAAAACACACACATACATAAAATAATCTTATATTAAGAAAGTTTCCACTAAGAAGTTTATAACACAAGCTTCAACTCTGTATTTCTGAAGTATAAAGATTCAGTTGAAATAATGTCATAAGGATTGCAATTTTAGAAAATAAAAGTTTTTGCAAGTTTCTTAAAATTTCAAAATAATATAAAAGACTGTCTAATTTTTAAATATTTGTCAAACATTGTAGTAAAATAATACTCTGATACACCTGTTTGTAACATTTCTAGAAATATCTTTTTCAGAGGGGAGTTGAACATATAAGGTCATAAATCCTAGCACTAATGTCACCTATGCAATGCAAGTTCCTGTGAAGGCTTTTCGGAAGGTCTGACACCAGGAAGCACTTCCTCATTAAGCTCCAAGTCATGCCATCAGAGCAATCTTAGACATAAACCCTCAAATCATTTCACCACTTCACCAGGCTTTTGCCAGTCCCTTCTACTTTACATGAATTCTCTGATTCTTAAATTCTGTATGATGGGGAACAGAACCTCTTTGAGAACCAGACAAAAGTTATGGACCTTCTCCCCAGAAAATTCACATACACATATCATTGTATATCCAATTTCAGGAGCTTCACAGACCAGAAGTCCATCCATAGAACTTCCTACTCCAAATGCTGACTATTTGATTTTTCCCTGACATTTAATTTAATAATTCAGTAAAATATAATTTACCCATATGAAATATGGATGAAATTAACATAGATTTCATTTCTATGTAAAGATATTGGATTATATTATCTATATTAAAGATACTGCTATCTATTTTTTGAAAGTAGAGGCCAATTGCTAAGTGTCCAAACAGAATATAATGTACTACTTTCAAGGCTGTTATTATTTAAATTATTTGTATAAGTACAGAGGAGGAAGTATGGGCAAGATTTGTTCAACACTAAATAAAAGGAACTTGAAAGGGTAAACTGTAGAGTGATTATATTGATCCCAACAACTACATATAATAGTGTTTGAATAATATAGTCTTAGTTTTAAAAATCAGTCTGTAAAATATTTGCAGACTGTAAAATATTTGATAAACATGGTAAAGGTTTGGGCAAGTTTTGTAGTGAGCAGACTCTTGGCATTTCCCAACAGTTCTAAGGAATACTAAAACACTAAAATGCCCAAGTAATAGCTGAAAACACAAGCCATTTAGGTAGCACTACATAAAATTTATTTTAAAACTAGAGGCCCGATGCACAAAATTTGTGAAGAATAGGCCTTCCTGACCCCGGCTGCCAGCACCGGTTTCCCTCTGGCACACAGGACCCAGGCTTTTCTCACAGTCCGGGCTTCGTCCAGAAGGTCGTCCGGAGGGATGTCCGGTCTAATTAGCATATTACGCTCTTATTATAGATATCCTATTAAACAAAACTGGAATTAGAGACATTTAGAGTCCGCTCACTGTAAGAGCAAGTGAATAGGTCATACACACCACAGGCCATTAGAATGAGGCTGACTCAGAGTCCAGGTGTTAAGATAAATGACAAACCTGCAGCTGAGAATTTTTTTATTATAATACAGAAAAGGATTCCTATTAGCCCTTCAAGCTTCAGGCTGCTTTTCTGAGAACAGTAGAGGTCAAAGCACAAAAAAAACCCAGCCTACCTTTAACAAAATCTTTTTTGTCCCCACTTCACTGCTTAATATACTGGGACCTTTTTACCTGGTGTCGGGAATATTTAAAACAAGATTGACCTACTTATTTTCAACGCATGCAATCATTAAATTCATAGTGTTAATCTTGTAGGACCATTAACCTAAATAATATGGTGAAAAAGAGACAGAAGCCCCTCACCACTCCAAGCCTACAAACACATTGAAGGAGGTCGTAAAAGAAATTAAGATAACCAGGTTGTTCCAGGTTTCTACCAGATTCCTGATCATACAATATCAATGATTCTGATCATTTGCTTCCACATCCGCCTGCCAGTCTTAAAAGAACAAAAAGAAAAGAGAATGGAAGGCAAGAATGAGGGAGAGAAATGATGATGAAATGTTTGTACCCTTACCAAATGGTGAACAAAAAATCAAGTTCATAGGTTTCCATTCATCAACCACGTCTCAAGCCCCAGAAGCAAAGAACAAGCATTTATTTTGTAATTAGACAGAGATGTAAGAATTTTTATTGCATTTTACAAGCCTCACTTTTCTGTGCTTTTCTCTTTCATTTTCCCCAACTCCAAGTGATTTCAAATAAAAAAGGTCATTTTAAAGATGATTTGGAGACAAAGCAAGCAGTTTTTTATCTTTATTTGATCAAAAACTACAATGAGGTATTTCAGATCCTCTCGAGCATCTTGAAAACATTTGAAACTCTAATGCAAAAAAAAAGGCTATGTACTTTAAAGCATTTTTTTAGAAATAAATGCAAAACCTAAAAGCGAAATTTTCAAGGCGGGCACAATACATAGTCCTGTATGTACACTTCCCTTACTGGATTTTAATTAGGCACCCAGAATATTCAGCATAACATTGTGATTTAGTGTCCAAGTTGAAATGGTAAAGAATACATTGATTTTTATACTTAAAGTATTTATGAAGCCCATGTTACTAAAACCTTTAAAATACACAGCAGCTTTAAAAAATGAGTGAGCTCCGGAAACTCTTTCAAAGGTTCTTTCACAAGTCTCCTTTGAAGCCTGCTTCATGAAGAAAATGCTGCTGTCTAAAATTCTTCAGCTTGGAGAATACAATGTTATTATTGTCTTGCCCTTCAGAGCTAGGAAAAGCATATATTAGTTTTCTTGGCTCTAAGTTTCCATGACTGAGCAAGCATATGGCCTTGTTCCAGATAGAAGTTTTCCAGGAATTTTGCTTACAAGGAAGTGCTAACCCAGGTATTTTAATTAATATTCATATTTACTTTGTTCTTAATGAAGCTAAGGATTCTATTAGCATGAATTAACTCTCACTTCCATAAATCCAAAAAGTCTCTAGAGGACTCTGCTCCAGGAAGAGAGTGAGATGCATTAACACTCCATTAATATCTTCCTTGGAAAACATTCTTTTTAACATTTATCTCTTCATCATTTCCTGAATCCGTAATGAAATGCTTGTGCTGGCATCTAACAAAAGGATCATGTCCAGAGCCTAATGAAGTGTTAGACACCAAGGTAAGAAGCAAGTCTGCTGCACTGGCTCCTACAGTCAGATACACAATGGTGCTCTCTAGACTATATTTAGCTCCAAAGTCATGGTGAGTAGCCTTAAGACTTAAGGCACAATCTGAATGAACTTCAAGTTCCAGGGCTGCCTGCACAGGCCAATCACAGTTCTATTTTCTAAGTTATAAGCCAGACACTGAGGTAATTTCCATTTGTATATCCTTTTCTAAAACGAGAGACTTCCTGAAAGTGACATTCTGTAATCACAGAATTTCAAGGTGGAAGAGATCTCTGAGATCACAAATAGCTGCTTCCTGTTTATTTCTTGAAACCCTACAACAATACACCTGCCAAGTGGACCTGAAGCAGCGATGAGGAACTCACCACCTCATGAGAAAACTCATTTCTTATTCAGACAGCTCAAACTGTTCCACCATTCTCTCTTTAGTTGAGATTAAACCTATTTCCTGGGAAATCCCATCTCTTGGTCCTGATTCTGCCCTCTGGGGCCCCCAGAACTAGATGAGTCAGTGGAAAATCTTCACTGGTATAAACTGGTTTGATGTTTTGAAATTCAAAGCTTTGTAGAGAAAGTGGTGTTAGTAGTCAAGAATCTTGTTAAGGTTAAAGAAAGTCATTTTTAAAGCCTTAAAAAAAAGGGGGGTATACATAGTTTTGCTTCTTCCTAATTATACACTTCATAATAATAGCTTTGCTTCTAAGATTATTCATATCATAAAATATCCAAAGACTAGGAAATATTTGCTTATGACAGCTTTACTTAGACAAGGCAAATGGAGTCCTTGGGCTATCCTGAATCTATGGACTACTACTACTAATAACTACTTTCATATATTGAGCACTTAGCCATATGAAAGACATTGGGCTAGGTGCTTTACAACAGTCCTAAAGCATTATCATCCCTATTTTACCAATGAGGAAACTAAGGCTCAGAAAGATTAAATAATTTATCAATAGTCACATAGGTACTAAGTACTGGTTCAAATACAAATGTCTGATTCCAAACCTAAGTTTATTCTGTTTATATAAACACCTCTTGCCCACTTTTTTCAGATAAAGAGCTTCTAAAGTGTTCCCTATTCTTTTTATAATTAGAAGATACTACAGGGTTATGAAATATATGAATTTTTGGAGGACACTGAATGTTTGTGTCCTCCAAAAAATTCATATATTGAACTCCTAATCCCTGGTGTGGCTGTATTTGGAGATGAGATCCCTAAGGAAATAATTAAGGTTAAATGAGATCGTGAGGGTGAGGCCCTAATCTAACAAGATTAGTGTCCTTAAAGAAGAGACAGTAGAGAGCTTACTATCTCTCTTCATCATCTGAGAACACAAGAAGATGGTCATCTGTAAGCAAGGAAGAGAGTGCACACCAGAAAACAACCCTGTTGAATAAGTCACCCAGTCTATGGTATTTTTTTATGGCAACCCAAGCAGATTAATGCAAAGTTATCCTGGCATTTGCCACAATCTACCTAATATATGAGAGAAGAATAACAATAAGACATCTCTCACCAGCACCTTGTGTTATTCTCTCTGTCTTCAAGTAACTGTGATCTGGTGGAACAGAAGAGAACCACACCGGAGTAACCTCTCCTAGCCCACTTGCTGACTGAGTCACCTTGGACAAATCACTTCAATTCTTTGTGAATGCCTTCTCAGCATGAAAACAAAACTTCTAATCTATATTCATTTCCTGATGATTTCTGCATATTTTTCCATTTTTCTCAAATATCTGTTACTTCTCTGGATTTTCAAAGTAAAAATATTTGAAGAAACACTTGATATAAATGGTAGAAATTTTGAGAAAAAAGGATCTTTAATTTTAAAGTTAATTTTGTTTGTGACTGCATCCTAGACCACATCTTTTATTTTACTGCATGATGCCTATAAAAACATCCCAACACATATTTTTTCAAAAGAGCATCCCTAGAATGTTCTAGAAGATTCAGGGATTCTTGAAAATGCAAACAGGCTCACCAAAGACACTGGAGGCCCCCTTCAGTGACAGTCCATTCAAGTTGTCCCCTCCAGAAAGGTAGCTCATTCCATTGTCTGACAAGTGAGACAAGTTACTACACCCGGGAGATAATAGTATGTAGACCTACCTACCTGAGGATAATTCTGAGTCCCTACAGAGAAATGTGGGAAGAAGAAACATTTACATAATGTTTGCTTTCCAGATGTAAACAATCTGCTCCCAGGGCTGATTTGATTAGAGAATGTTTCTCAGGAGATCCAGAGCCAGGAATTCAACATCAGTGTAAGATTTGCTCTTCTGTGGCCAAAAACTAGACTCAAAACTGTGTTCATCTCATAAATTCAAACTATCAATGGCCTTTAGAAAGTGATATGAAGAAATAAAGAATGAGTCAATGAAATGTTATCATTGCTATAGAGAAAAACTCTTACTGGTATGATATTGGAAAATCATTGGTGTCATTTCTCTTTACCAAAGTAATTATTATAATTACTTTCAAAATACTTGAAGAAAAAGAGAAACTTTAGAAATAATTATAGTAGGATACTACCATTTTTAATACTAATGTATAGAGTTGTGTGTTTCTGTGTGTCTATATTCTCTGTGGTCATTTTGCTAAAATCTCTCTAAAGATTGACATAGACATTTAACAATCTATTCCGTCTTTTCTTCTCAATGAAAGATTTTTTCAGGTTTCTTTACTTGTATTTAAATTAACGACATTCAAAAATACCTGAATTGGGAATTTTAGGATAAATATTTCAGTTATTTGGTTTCTGGTTATCTAACATGATAATTAAAAGCATAGATTATGGAGCCACACTGCCTAATTACAAATTCTACCTCTGACACTTACCAGCTATAAAGCTTAGAGCAAGTTACTTGACTTCTCTGTGCCTTAGTTTCCTTATCTGTAAGACTATGAAAAGAATACTTATCTCACAGAACTGATGGAGAATTCAATGAGTTAATATATATAAAATGTTTAAGACAGTACCTGCCACACTATAAGAGTGACGTTAGCCAGTCAGCATTATTAATTCATACTAATAAATCATGGCATAGCTGCAAAATTAAGCTACTGTGTAATTCTGTATAACCATGTTTTCTCCACCCTCTGCGATTGACAGCTTCATTTGACTGTAGTGATATAATGTGGCAAAGCCAACTGCAATGGAGAAATGTGGTCATTTTGCTAAAATTAGCCATATCCCTTGTGATATCTTCTCTTTCATACTATAGCAAGTAAAGTATATCAACTGAAGAAAAATTGCTTAAGGATTAAAAAATCTTTTTTCCTTCTTCCTACTTAAAGTTGTATTTTGTTAAGAAGCCCCTGAAGCAACCTTTTCTAACTTCATAAAGCACCTATGGAAACACCTTCCCCAAAGGAGAAAAGTCACATAATAAGAAATGAGAGTAATAAGAGACCTATGGCAAGAATCTGGATAATTACAAAGCCAATGAAACTAATCAGGAATCACAATCCATAGATCATAACTGCAGTCTCATGTATAACATCAGACTATAGAGCCCACGTTCCTCCCATCCCTTATTTGGTTTACAAACACAAGGCCTATAACAATCATAAAAGTGGCCAGCTACCCTTTCTCCTGGCTGCTTCTCAAACTAGCTAGAATACTGCCTTGTTCTGTTCTCTCCTCAATAACTCTCCTTTCATAGAGACTGAACTGGAAATAATTGGGCAACAACATTGGGAACAAGTGGTGCTACACCGCATTCTGTAAGTGAGATGGGCACAGGAAGCTCTCTGAAAGCTAGGTGCTCAATATTGTCATCTTTCATTATTCCATCTGCTCAGAGTGTCGGATAAATGTAGGGTGGGGAAAAACACAGAGAAGAAAAGAAAACATCAGCCCAGCTGAGCTATACCAGATGAAAGCCAATTAGATATGAACAATGGGCAAGAAGATATATCAAATTTCCAGGGAAATGTAGATTTGAGAATGAAATCACACCCAAGTGGTACAAAAATGGAGCCAAAGGCAACTCATTGACAATCATCAATCATAGGCTGAGTTCAAGCCTACTAAGGAAAAATCAAATGTGAGAAAAGTACTGCAAAACAAAGTTAGGAAATCATCAATCTGAAGACTAAGAAAACATCTAAACATTATTTATCAAAAGAAATCTTCGATGCAAGACAGCATGCCTTCCTCCACAAAAGAAGAATAGGCTGTGAATAAAACATCATGGCATGAACTAACTAATAATAATGATAAATAATGAAAAATATGAAATTTATGTGTATAGAGAGAGATTATTTAGTTAATGAAGATTATACATAATTCTTATTCATTTTTTCAGTTAACATTAAAATGAACATTTTTCCCACATCATTAAATTCTCTTTGAAAATAAAATTTTTTTAAAATGCATAATATTACATCATGTACGTGTTCTATCACGTATAATGTTCCTGATATTTAGGTTTTTATATTTTCCAATTTTAAAGTACAATAAGCAACCTTGTACTAACATTTTTCATAATATCTTTGATTATTTCTTTAAGATAAATTCTAACAAGATTGCTGAGTCAATAAGTTTTCTCTCTTTTTTAAAACCCTCATCCAAGGATATGTTTAGAGAGGAATGGAGAGAAACATCGATCAGTTGCCTCCCTTATGTGCCCTGACCCAGGAGCAAACCTGAAAGCTACGGGATGACACTCCAGCAACTGAGTCCCCCGACCAGGGCTGAATTTTCTCCTTTTTAAGATTCTTTTTTTTTAATCTTTATTGTTGAAAGTATTGTATATGTCCCCCTTTTCCCCCCCATTGGCCCCCTCCAGTCTGTCACAACCCCACCTCCCACCCCAGGCTTTCACCATTCTATTATCTGTGTATTGTCATGGGTTACACATATATGCTTACAAGTTCTTTGGTTGATCTCTTCCCACCCACCCACCCACCCCTGCCTTCTTGACACATCTCAACAGATTAGTTTCAAGAAGTTCATTCAAGTTTTCTCTCCTATCAGCAAGATCTGCGATTATCTATTCACCAAATCTACTTCAGCATTGTATCTACTTTTACCAGTAAACCTTGAAACTTCAGATTTAAAAGCATTATGTTGGTTAAAAATTTTTACTAATTAGGTTGAGCACGTGTCTGTATTTGTCAGTCATCCTCCATGAATCGCTCGTAATTGCTTTGCTAGTTTTTCTCTTATGATATTATGAAATAACAGAAACAACATACATTAGTCTCTGCCCCCAAGTCATGATGCAGACTCCTGAAATCTTTGTAATTTCCTAAGTGATAAGAGCACTATGAGCATCTCTTATTCTACTATTTGGCCTTTGACTCTAGTTCCTGACACAGAGCTACTAAAACTCTTGTAAATTCTTGGGTGATAGAAGTGTCACTTGTTCTAGTGAGGCAACTCTGGCTGGGCTCTAGGATGGGGGCTGATCACCACAAAGACCAAACCATGATAAAAAATCTTGGAATCCTCACATCCTCCAGAGAGGGAAGAGGGAATGGAAAGAGAGTTAACGATTGATCATATCTACGTGAGGAAGCCTCCATAAAAATCCCAACAGTAGGAGGTTCAGAGAGCTTCCAGGCTGGTGAACACATCATGCCAGGAGGGTAACCCACCCCAACTCCACAGAAATAGATGCTCCTGCACTCAGGACTCTACCAGACCTCACCCATATGTCTCTTCATCTGGCTGTTCATCGGTACCCCTTAACTAACTGGTGAATGTGTTTCCCTGAGTTCTGTGAGCACCTCTAACATATTAATTGGACCTAAGGAGAAGATCCTGGCTACCCAGATTTATAGCTGATGGGTCAGAAGCACAGGAGACAACCTGGACTTGTGATTGGCATCTGATGGGGGCCGGGGGGGGGGGGGGGCAGTCCTGTGAGCCTGAAGACTTTACCTGTAAGATTTGACGCTATCTTCACGTAGATAATGTCACAATTGAGTTAAACTGTAGGACACCCAGCTAATGTTGCAGAGAAAACCCCCACACATTTGGGGACCAGAAGTGTCAGAAGTGAAGTGCTCTAGGCAAGTAGTAAAGGAGACTCACAGGAGGAAGGCCTGGGTTTTTCCCTAAAAAGGTGTTGATATTCTTTTTCAGTTGAAAGAGCTCTTTAAAACACTAAGTTTATAACCCTTCAATATTGGTGGGATTCTTCCCCCATCAAACATTTGGGTTTTTGCCTATCATTTTATTTGTAATATTTTTAAAAAATAAAATGGTATTTTAAAATTTTAGGTTAATAAAAAACTAACAAAGCAGGAATAAAATAAATTGAGCAAAAAGGCAATAAAGAGCACAATTTATGCTTTGTAAAATGTAGTGAATGATATGAAAGAAAAACGTGAGATGTTTTCTAATAATGCAGAAGAAAACAAGTCGATAAAAAAATGAGAGAGATGACCATGTTTGTAGACAAAGAATTGAGAGACAGCCAACTATTGTGGTATTTCACCAAAGCAATTGGAATGAAAACAATAATAAAAGATTTAACCAAAGAAAAACTTTCTTAGACTGAAATAAATCACAGATATTCAAATGAAATGTACTCATAATACTTAAGCAAAATCTATGGAAAGAGACCAATACCAAGAAACATATTGACAAGTATTTTTAATCGTAAGAATAAGAAATATTCACTAAGCATTCAAATAGAGAAGAAAGGGGAGAAGGGAGGGAGGGAGACAAGCAGGGAGAAAGGGAGGGAAGAAAAGAAAATATATATATATATATATATATATATATATATATATATCACAAATACAGGGTGTCCCAAAAAGTGTATATACACATTTTAAATTACTATAAAGGCAGTGTTTATTAAAATACATTTCATTTTCAAAACTGAGCTATCAGCTGTTAAAGTGTATATACAATTTTTGGGGCACCCTGTACATATCTACACCCTTATTATCTAAACAATTCCACTGCAAGGGAGAAAATACTTGCCAATGATACATCTGATAAGGGGTTAATATCCAAAATTTACAAAGAACGTATAAAACTCCTCAACACCAAAACAAAAACAAACAATCCAATTTAAAAATGAGCAATGGAGCCCCTGGCCAGCTTGGCTCAGTGGTAGAGCGCTGGCCTGCAGACCAAAGAGTTGCTGTTAGATTCCTGGTCAAGGACACATACCTGGGTTGCAGGTTGGAGCACATGTAGGAGGCACCAATCGATGTCTCTCTCTCTCTCTCTCTCTCTCTCTCTCTCTCTCTCCCTCCCCCCCTCTCTCTCTCCCTCTCTCTCTTTCTCTCTCTCTCTCCTTCTTTCCCTCCCTCCCTCCCTTTCACTCTCTCTAAAAAAAAAAAATCAATGGAAAAAATATCCTCAGGTGAGTATTAACCAAAAAAAAAATAAAATAAAATAAAAAGGAAAAGGACCTGAATAGACACTTCTCCAAAGAGGATGGCTAGTAGACATATGAAAAGATGCTCAACATCACTAATCAACAGAGAGATGCAAATTAAAACCACAATGAGATATCACCTCACACCTGTCAGAATGGCTATCATCAATAAATCACCAAACAAATGTTGGCAGGGTTGTGGAGAAAAGGGAAACCCTTGTTCACTGTTGATGGGAATGCATATTGGTATAGCCACTGTAGAAAGCAGTATGGAATTACCTCAAAAAATTAAAAATGGAACTGCCTTATAACCCAGCAATTCCACTTCTGGGAATATGTCCCAAGAAACCTGAAACATTAATTCAAAAGAATATATGCAACCCTTTGTTCATTGCAGCGTTATTTATAATAGCTAAGATTTGGAAGCAGCCCACATGTCCATCAGTAGGTGAGTGGATAAAAAAACTGTGGCACATATATAAATGAAATACTACTTGGCTTTATAAAAGAAGGAAATCTGCCCTGGCCAGTGTTCTCAGTGGTTAGAGCATCGACCCTCTCACCAAAGGGTAACGGGTTTGATTCCCAGCCAAGGGCGCGTACCTGAGTTGCGGGTTTGTTCCCCAGTCAGGGTCCAAGCAGGAGGCAACCAGTCAATGTGTCTTTCACATCGATATTTCTCTATCTATCTTCCTCCCTCCCTCCCTCCCTCCTTTCCACTCTCTCTGAAAAAAATCCATGGGAAAAAAACATGCTCAGATGAGGATAAAAAGAATTTTTAATAATAAATAAATAAATAAGAAGGAAATCTTTCTTTTGCAACAGCATGGATGGACCTGAAGAGTATTATGCTAAGTGAAATAAGCCAGTCAGTGAAACACAGGTACCATATGATTTCACTTACATGTGGAATCCAATTAATAAAATAAACTAACAAACAAAATAGAAAGACTCATAGACACAGACAACAATATGGAGATTACCAGAGGGAAAGGGGGGGGTGGTAGGCAGAAGAAGGTAAATGGGGGATAAATGGTGATGGAAGACTTGACTCGGGGTGGTAAACACACAATACAGTACATATACAGGTAATGTATTATGGGATGGTACACCTGAAACCTACATAACTTTATTAACATATATTGTCCCAATAAGTTCAATAAAAATAAATTTTTAAAAATAAATTTAAAAACAAATAATTCCAATGTGGGGATCGATTGATTTTCTCTGGAACATAATGCAACTTTTGCAGGAGCAAGAGAGAGACTGCAGTTGTGAGTAGGGCAGTAGGTTGGTCACTGTCTACAAGAAAGTCATGTCTGATATCAAACTTCATGATATAAGTTGGTATGACAAAAATTTTTGTTGTTGTTAGTCCTCACCTGAGGATATTTTCTCCATTGATTTTTAGAGAGAGTGGAAGGAACGCGGAGAGACACAGAGAGAGAGAGAGACATCGATGTGAAAGAGACACATCAATTGATTGCCTCCCACAGTGCCAGCGACTGAGCCTGCAACCAAAGTATGTGCCCTTGACCAGAATCGAACCCTGGACCCTTTAGTCCCCTGCCAATGTTCTAACCACTGAGAAAACTGGCTAGGGCGACAAAAATTTTTAAGTAAGTTTTAATGCTTTGAGAATGGCCTTAATTTATGAGTCCTGAAATATTTTATTCCTGCTGTATGAAGCATGTCATCCTCCTGGGCTATGGTAGTGTTACTCTTAAGGGAAGATGCAAATTGCTTCAGCATTTTCTTGCCGGGATGCTAACACACAGACCACTACCCATATCATGCAGCTCGCTGGAACAGCACACAGAAAGCCATGTTTTAAGTAAACCCAAAGCCATGCTTCTTGGTTTTGTTTACATTGGTTCCACACATTAGGTAAACAATTGGTTTCACAGTGAATTCAGTGATGAAATAAATTATGCATTTTCCCATCAGGTTGGGGAAAACACACTCCTGTGGAAAGTCAGGACAATGCAAAAGGGAGGAGAGAATGTGTGCTATCTGACCAGGGTGACAAATTCAAACAGCTGAGGCCATGAACCCCAAACTCTCATTTTCACTCCCTTGCATGCCTCAGAGGTTTGTTACTAGTCACCCATAAGAAAGGGACACACAAAACACAGAGAGCTCAGCAGCTGCTCCAAAAGATTGAGGGCTTAGTGGTCCACTTCATTCAGCCACGTTCCTGAGAGCCTCTCACTAGGTCCAGCCACCTTCGGCTTTGAGGACGCCTCTGTTTACCATAAGCAATGCTGGTAGCCCGAACAGTCTGCACATTTAGAGTTAGTAGATCCAACATTTAGTGTTCAAACATGAATATTATAGTTTAGATCATTTATTAATTATTGAGAGCAATAAGAACTGTGAGAAGCTCTTACACGTACAAAAATACTCTGCCTTTTAAAAATTATACCACAAATTATTGAATCTCTAAATAAGACATTACAGGAAAAACATCTGAGTTTATAATCTACCAACTATATAAAAGCACGGTGGGAAACACAAGATTTAACCTCTGTGCTGAAGGACATTATACACTGGTACCACAGGTAAGAGTCACATAAACTACTATAACCAGAGACGGTAGGAAGTCTCTAAGAGAAATAAGGTTAAGTATAACAGGAGTAGTGGTCAGAGAGAAATTCATCCCAACCAAGAGTGTCAGGGAGAGCTCCGTAAGTTAAGCAGCCATTTCAGCTGAGTCTTGAAGGGTGGACAGGATTAGAAATAGAGAGGGACAGCCAAGGGAAATGCAGAATCTGCTTGGGACACAGCAGTAATTTAGTTAGTTAGACTAGAACAGGGGTATGTTGAGGAGCAGTGACAGCCAAGCCTGGAAAGGCAGATGCGGCGCCAAGGTGGATGCCCGAAGATGTCAAGCTAAGAGTGACCAAGGTGTTGCTGATTAAAAAAAAATCCTTAGAAAGATTAATCATGTGCAGTAAAGAGGTGAAAAATAAAGGCAGGAAATCTGGGGGTGGGATAGGGTGGAATAGTAAGATAGACTGCAGAAAGCAAGGCAAGAAGTAATAGGTTGACTAAAGGTAACCAAGGAAAAGGCAGTGTTAAGAGCTGAGTTACATGTGCCCAAAATTCATTCATATGATGAAGTCCTAAGCCCCAAAACCTCAGAATGTTACTATATTTGAAAACAGAGTCTTTAAAGAGGTAATTAAGTTAAAATGAAGTCATTAGGTTGAGCCCTAATCCAATAGGACTGGCATCCTTATAAAAGGAAGAAATCTAGAAACAGACACACACAGAGGGAAGCCATGTGAGGACACAGGGAGGAGACAGCCATCCACAAGCCAAAGAGAGAGGCCTCAAGAGAAACCATCCTCACGATATCTGATCTTGGACTTCTAGCCTTCACAATTGTGAAAAAAATTAATTTCTATTGCTTAAGCCACCAAATCTGTGGTCCTTGATTATGCAGTTTTAGTAATCTAATATAGGAAGAAATAGACAGATATAAAAAATTAGGGGGGAGAACTAATTTAGAAAAATAGGAAACAACTAGGAGGAAAGGGTGAAGAGTGAAAGGTGACAAGATGTGAGTTCAGGCAGCCAGGAAATAAAAAATAGTAAAAATTTAGGAAACTGGAAGAAGCTGGCTTAAGTAAAAATGATAACTCAGTTTGAAAAATGTTCAGTTTGAATTCTGACAAGATATCCTTACAGAGGCATAAATTAAGTAATACATCCCTGGCTGGTGTGGCTCAATTAAATGGAGCATTTTCTCATGAAACGAAGAGTCCTGCATTGATTTCCCAGTCAGAGCACATGCCCAGTTTGCAGGTTTGATCCCAATAGGGGCATGGTCCCGGTCAGGAAGTGTTTGGGAGGCAGCCAATCGATGTTTCTCTCTTATCTCTCTCTCTCTCTCTCTCTCTCTCTCTCTCTCTCTCTCTCTCTCTTTCGAATCAATAAAAACATATCCTCAGATGAGAATTTTAAAAAAATGAGTAATGCAAATGTAGCAAAGGAGCTCAGGAAAGAGCTAAATGTTGGAGTGATCCTGATGAAAGTAAGCACTGAGGCTATAAGAATAGAAGGCTTGTTCGGGAAGATTATGAAGAATACAGAAAACTGAAGACACAAACTTGGAAGAGAACCTAAGTCTTACAGGAAAAATGAAGAGATAGAGTCTGAGAGAAAGGAGTGGTCACAGACTGGTCTGGTTTTATGACAGCAAAATATAGAAGTGACTAAATCACCACTTCTACTTCGCACTTTGTGTTCCTGAGGTAAACTTCTGTTAGAGGCCTGTAACATTTCCATGCCTCTGTTTATTACTGAAGAATGGGATGCTGAGTGGGAATCTCTGTGGCTCCTGATTAGTCTCATTGTTAAGGCCCAAGGGGCACCAAGAATGCCACATTATCCAGTCGCCACAACTGGAGCTAGATGTCTCCCCTTGGGTCTTACTGAGAAGTTATAAAGCCAGCCCTGCTATACTCCTAACAGACCCCTCTAACACATACACCTCTTATTTATAGAAACTGAAATTGAAGGGGAGAGAGGGTTTGAAATATCTGAGTCACCTACTTTGGTAGGGAGTACAGAGTTTGTGCTGAAAGGAAAGAGGGTACCTCCCTACCCACCTCCATTCAGTCTATCATAGGATGAGGTTGGGGGTGCCATAAAGACAAGGAGACTGGTGTTGTGTCCTCCATTTAGATGTCCACTTAGGCAGCTGACTTGACCATCTTCCTCACCTGTGCCTGTCCAAACAGGATTGAAGAGACCTAAAGTGAGATGATTGGGCAGGGAGGAGCAGCTAGTGAGGGAGGCAGCTGGACCTCTCACTATCTGGCATGGAAAGAAAGTGAGTTTCCTATAGTCTAATGGACACGGAAAAAGGTGGCTGGGCTTGAGCCACCTGGCTGTTCCCACCCCAGAGGACTACTGGAGGGAGGGACTCATTCCTTGTACCTTTTCTTTATTCTGCATATCAATTTATTAACCACTTATTATATCCTTGACACTATGCAAGTTTTCTGGGACACAGATAACAGGAATATAGAACACAGTGCTTGCTATACAAGGATTTGCATTAAAAAACAGATTACTTGGGAGTCACAACCTTGTGGGAGTACCAACATAAACATGGGGAACTAACATCAAGGAGCTGTGATGGTGAGAACTGCACAGAATGCCAGAGGTTGACTTATCGGGATCCCTCATCTCAAGGTGGGGTGGTGAGAAAAACTCATACCTGTCCCCAGAAGATAACCAACATCTGAACCCTCGCAACATGGGCAACATCAAATATCAGTCAGTACTGGTCAGAAAAACAGTGACACCAACGAAGTGAAGATGAGAGCTGTGCATACCCCTGAGAAGAGGGAGGAGTGGAGCTGGTGAGGTCCAGGCCATGGCCTCCCACTACCACCCCAAGGTGAAGGAGTGGGATGAGGAGTAAAATGCAGATGGCAGCCCCCCTTCCCTAGGAGTGACCGGTCAAGTCAGCCACAGGCAGGGGAGAGACGATGAGATTGAAATCAACTTTGACATTTAAGTTCTAAACTGGATTGGGTTTTCAATAAATGGATGTAACCAGAAAATGATATCTTTTCAAGTTATCATTTAAAAAGAGAAAAGGGAATTCAACAGAAGATTGAAGGTAGCTAATGGAAAATGTTTGTAAGTTTCATGTTGGTACTCTCACAAAGTTGTGATGCCCCATTAAACTAATTCTATGTGCAAGTCCCTGTATGCCAAACACTGTGTTCTATGCATCTGTTTATTCCAGGAAGCTTGCATAGTGTTGAGGACATAGTAGATAATAAATTTACATGCAGAATGAAAAAATACCATTAAGAGATAGTAATATTTGGCCACCACTACAAAGAGGTAGGGGATGACACACTTTAAAAAAAGGTTTTGGATTAGGAACTTGATCCTCAGTGAGCAGTGACAGAAGTGGGGTCAGAATCTGTAAGAGAAAGGTAAAAGAGGAAGTGGAAGCTAAGGAATTGGAGACAGCCTGTAAATATAAATCATGCCTTCAAGAAGTCTGGCAATGGAAAGTGAGTTAGGATGGCCTTAGGAAGTCAAAGATCAAAGGCTTAGGATATAATCAACTTGAGCCTTGTTAAATCTAAAGGAAGAAGGGGAAATATTTGAAGAAAGATATTAATTGATGAGATCACTTTGGTAGCACTTTCTTTCTTTAAAACTGGACCATGTGTGTCAAACAAGAAGTTGTTTTAAGTATTAACTTTTTAAAGTATTTTAGCTATATCTAGTTAGTTAAATTATCAGACTTCTTAATGATAAGATCTCAAAATTGGGGGCAAGAGGGGATGATTTTGCTACAACTCCTCATCCTACTGGACATTTCCATAAACTGTAAAGAGAGGATTGTGGTGGCAAAAATTAAATGTAAAAAGTGAATATTTGAATATGTATCTTATCTCCTCTCTTTGAGGCCAGAAGTTATGCCTTTTACAAAGTCAGTGCTTACCACAGTATATTACGTATTATAAGTGCTGAATAAAAGTAAGCACTCAATAAAAGTTACAAATCAATTAATCCGTAAAACAATCCCATTTAAAATTGCATCAAGATGAATTAAATATCTAACAATAAATTTAACCCAGGAGGTGGAAAACCTGTACAGTGAAACTATAAAACATTGATGAAAGAAATTGAAAAGAAACAAATAAATATATAGATATTATGTGCCCATGGATTGGAAGAATTAATATTGTTAAAATAGCCATACTATCCAAACCAATCTACAGATCCAAATGCAATCCCTATCAAAATTCCAATGGCATTTTTCACAAAATTAGAAAAAACAATCCTAAATTTGTGTGCAACCACAAATGCCCCTGAATAGCCAAGCAATCCTGAGAAAGAAAAACAAAGCTGACAGCATCACACTTCATGCTTTCAGACTATATTATAAAGCAATAGTAATCAAAACATGATTACTGAAAATGATATTTGCATAAAAAGAAACACAATGATCAATGAACAGAATAGAGAGCCCAGAAATAAACCTATACAGTCAATTAATTTATAACAAAAAAGCCAAGGATAAACAATGAGGAAAGAATAGCCTCTTAAATAAATGGTATTAAAAAAACTGGACAGCCACATACAAAAGATAGAAAGTAGATCCCTGTCTTACACTATACACAAAAAACAACCCAATCCAAATTGAAATCATAAACTCCTTAGAGAAAACATTATTGCCTGACACTGGTCTTGGTAATAATGTTTTGGATTTGACACCAAAAGCAAGGCAACCAAAAGCAAAAATAATTAAGTGGGACTACATCAAATTAAAAAGCTATGAACAGCAAAGGACACCATCAACAAATGAAAAGGCAACCCACCAAATGGAAGAAAATATCTGCAAATCATATATGTGATAAGGGGTAAATACCCAAGATATAGAAATAATTGATATAACTCAATAGCAAAAAAACAAACAAGAAAAAAAACAAAACAAAAAATACAAAAGAATATATACAATTAAAAAGTGGGCATAAGATCTGAATAAACATTTTCCCAGAGAAGACATACAGATGGCCAACAGACATATAAAAAAATGTTCAACATCACTAATCAGGGGAATGTAATCAAAACCACAATGAGCTATCACCTCATATATATTAAACTAGAGGCCTGGTGCACAAAAATTTGTGCACTTGGGGGGGTCCTCAGCCCGGCCTGTGCCCTCTCGCAGTCTGGGACCCCTCGGGGGATGTCCACCTGCTGGCTTAGGCCCGCTCCCTGGGGGATCGGGCCTGAGCTGGCAGTCAGACATCCCTCTGGCAGCCCAGGAACCCTCGGGAGATGTCCACTTGCCAGCGGGGAGCAGGCCTAAGCTGCATTTGGACATCCTTAGCGCTGCTGAGAAGGCGGGAGAGGCTCCCGCCACCACCGCTGTGCTGGCAGCCGTCAGCCTGGCTTGTGGCTTAGCAAAGCTCCCCCTGTGGGAACTCACTGACCACCAGGGGGAAGCTCCTGAATTGAGCATCTGCCCCCTGGTGGTCAGTGTGTGTCATAGTGACCAGTCATTCCCAGTCATTCTGCTGTTAGGGTCAATTTGCATATTACCCTTTTATTATATAGGATAGAGGCCTGGTGCATGCGTGGTGGCCAGCTGGTTTGCCCTGAAGGGTGTCCCAGATTAGGGTGGGGGTCCCCGCTAGGGTGCCTGGCCAG
>NW_005871401.1:550549-554208 GCF_000147115.1 Myotis lucifugus | reverse complement strand
GGGGTCCCGCTAGGGTGCCTGACAGCTGGTGGAGGGACTGAGGGCTGTTTCAGGCTGCCCATACCCCCTTCAGGGTGGGGGTCCACTGGGGTGCCTGGCCAGCCTGGGTGAGGGGCTGATGGCCGTTTTCAGGCTGGCCACAGCCGCGGGCTGGAAGCAAATATCTGGGATTTATTTAACTTCTATAATTGAAACTTTGTAGCCTTAAGTGGAGCTCAGGGCTGGACAGGGCAGGTGGGAAGCTTGGCTTCCTCCATTGTTGGGGGCAACCTAAGCCTCTTGCTCACTCCAGCTCCGTGGCTGCTACCATCTTTGTGACGGACTGATGGAGTGAGGGAGTGAGGGTGTGACGGTTAATTTGCATATTATTCTTTTCTTAGATAGGATTGGTTATTATAAGAAAGACAAGAAATAACAAGAGTTGGTGAGAATGTGAAGTAAAGGGAACCCTTGTGCACTGTTGGTGGGAATGTAAAAAGTGCATCCACTATGGAAAACCGTACGGAGGTTCCTCAAAAAATTAAAAATAGAACTACCATATGACCCAACAATTCTACTTGTGGATATTTACCCAAAGGAAACAAAATCACTATCTCAAAAAGATATCTGCAACCTCATGTTCACTACGGCATTACTTGTAATAGCCAAGACATGGAAACAAGCAACCAATGGATGAATAGATCAAGAAAATGTGGCGTACATGTTCAGTTAACATTATTCAGCCATAAAAAAAGGATATCCTGCCATTTGAGACAACATGGTTGGACTTGAGGGCATTATGCTAAGTGAGATAAGTCAGACAGAGAAAGATAAATATTGTGTGATTTCGTTTTTATGTCGAATCTGAAAAAACAAAACAAAAAAAGGAACTCAGAGAATAGATTGGTAGTTGCCAGAATCAGAGTGGGTGAAATGGGTGAAGGTCATCAAAAAGGACAAACTTCCAATTATAAAGTAAATAAGTCCTGGAGGTGTAAGGTATAGCATGATGGCATAGTTAAAATAAACATGTGGTAATCATTTTGCAATATATACACATATCAAATCATAATGGTGTGCACCTAAAACTATCTCAACACAAAATCAATTAATCTGTTACCTCAATTGATTTTGCGAAAAGCCTAGCTTTAGATAAAGTTCACTAATTCATTATAATAATATATACTGAGCTTTTATTAACAAGAACTATTCTGGGAATAAAATGATGAATAAAGAAGATGTCATTCTTATTCCAATAAGGGAAGCAAGAGGAGGAGAAAGATATAAAATCAGAAATTATACACACACACACACACACACACACACACACACACACGATTGAGCAACAGATTGAAATGAACTGCTTCCTTTGGTTCCATCAATCCATTCTATCTACATGGTCTGTTATCACCAAGAGAATGAAAATAAGTAATAACCTTTATGGTAGATTATGTTAATAGCCTAATTCCTGCACTTTGCAATTCCTCCAGTAAAAAGAAAGAGAATATTTCTCTTCTCCTTGACTTTGAATTTATCATGTGACATGCTTTGATCAATAGAAGACTAGTGGGTGTGATGTAACCCCACCCATTTATTTATTTTTTAATAACTCTTTATTGTTGAATTACATATGTCCCCCTTTTTTCTCCCACTGACCCCTCCAACCCGCCCTCAACCCCCATGCCCCAGGCCTTCATTGCCCTATTGTCTGTATCCATGGGTTATGAATTGACACCCCCCCCCTTTAAAACATTGATGTGCATATTGGTGATTGAGCTTGCTCTCTTACACTTCTACCACTGATAACAGGAATATGCGAGGCCTAACCCAGTGTCCTAGCAGGAGAAAGAGGGACATGTGAAGCAGAGTAGCCCCAGGCTGTTTCCCTAGATGAGCCCAGTCTAGATCTACTGACCTCCATTTGACCCACAAACATATGAGCTTAATAAATGCTTTTTGTGTTATGTCACAGAGATAGTGTGGCTGCTTGTTACACAACATTACTGTAGCAATAACTGACTGATACATGGAGTGAAATAAATGTAGTAGAATGTGCCTAGACATATAATTTAGGTGTTCCAATCTCAACAGTAAAAACTAAAACCCAATAATATAAATTGCATAAATGGAAGAACTAAGTGAAACATCAGTCCAGTTCTCATTACCAGACTTCTTATCCTGACCAAAGTGAAGTTCATGACTCAGCCCTAAGACCTTGCTAAAATTTACTATTTCCCAGACTGTCATACTGAACAGATCATGACAAACAGAAGCCAAGGAAAATAAATGAAATTCGTGTTTTACGGGGTCCCACATGCTGTGGTGTTTTCAAACCCACATGCATCCACCAAGAAGCACTTAGAATGTTTTATTCTGAAAACAAATCATAGCAAGAATAGAGTACAGAACAAAAATCAACTCAACAAGTCACCCCATATGTTTTTCATTTTCTTGTATTCTATAAAGGAAGTGAATGTGGCATAGTATACTTGGCTCCTAGCATAGAGACTTCCAGCTATTCTTTTTAATTTCATATTTACAGAGAGCTTGTGTTACCCTCTGTACTGCCTCTGAAATAGCAACAGAAGTAGAGGAAATAATCCACTGAGAAATAAATGTTGTATCTTTCCTAGTGTAATGGGTTTGGATCATGCTCCATTCCTAATACAAAGATGTTCTCTGTGTACACAGGTTAATGGGATCTGCCAGAGAGAAGATAATGTACCTCCATTACAGGGGGATGAGGCCTCTGACAAACCACTATTGCAATGTTGAAAGGAAACTCATTCAGACAGCCTTCTGTATTCTTTAAGTTAAAAGTAACTTTTAAAGGTATGTACACAGTATGGATGCCTACTTAACGTTAGCTATCTACCTCACATCCACCCTACACCCCTGGGAGGGTCAATGGGGGGAAAAAGAGGGACATCTATAATACTTTCAATAATAAAGATAAATTTCTAAAAATAAAGTTACCTATCTAAAAACAAAAAAGATAAATCTCTCTCAGTTTGGAATATATAAAAATATAAAAACATCACATGTATTATAATATATGCATATATGTGTATGTGTAAGAGTGTGTGTGTGTGTGTGTGTGATATATATATATATATATATATATATAAAAATTCCCATATATTTTATATGTGTTAAATGTGTTTACCCTAATATGACTATACATACAAACACAAGTCATGTATCCTCAATTGCATCTCTACCAGGATTCTATAGAATGAATATGACCGTACTCTTCACTTCAAATCTTTTGGAAGAAAGTTGTCTTTTCTTTTTTTCTTTTTTTTCATTGTCCTCAGAAATACAGAGTCTATCATTTATAAAAATTTAGTGCTGCTCATGGGTACAGTGAAGCCATTTGAAAGCATCTTCTGTGCATGTAAAAGAACAGACAAATGTACTCCGTCTCACATATCTTACACATCAAATCTACTACCTCTGTAATAAATTGAACAAGAAAGCTATGGTTCTGACAAACACAGAAAATCAGTCCATTGTTGAGACATTTTGATTATCAATGTGTAAATATCAATAGGTGGCAGAGTAATTTTAGAGAGGTTAGTCTTTGACATAATTATCTTGTAATGTTAAAATTCAAAGACTTTTAAATAAATAGTATTGCTATTTTCTTGTTATTCATGGTCCATTTAAAATTTGTCAAC
>NW_005871401.1:537360-550376 GCF_000147115.1 Myotis lucifugus | reverse complement strand
CCATTTAAAATCCGGGCCAACACCTTAATCCAGCATATTTGAAATCAATGAATTTCTAAGATTTAATACCTGACCATATGCTGAGTACTAGTACAGATTCAAGGTGACTGACTCAACAGATAAATAAGCTATTCATCTGTCAAAATATTTTATATTCCATGAAATGAAATAATTATCAAGTACCAGTGGAATGCCACTCTAATATAAGCTAAGATTATTCATAATACACATGAAACTTTAACATGTTCCCAGTGGTATATCCAGCCCATATATTTTCTCATTAATAAAAAACTATTTTAAACAAGCTCTGATCCTTGATAACAACAAGACTTTTTATTTTTCTTGGATTGTATATATCTTAAAATTAATTATTTCTTGTAATTTTGTATCAGCTGTTTGCCTTTGAAGCTTTTCTAGTTTATCTTACCCCAGCTGTTTCAGAGATGGGCTCTGGCCAATGCTTACTTCATTTGTAGACTCTTTGACCCAATACAACATGACCAGGAAGGCCCTCTTCAGAAATAACTCATCTCTTCTCAGCTTCTTAAACAGTAAAGTCAACCTTATCAACCACATCAAACTCTCCTTATTCACACAGACACAAAACTGATGTGTAGCTATTAATACTATGCACTTAATTAGGAGAAAACCAATGTTTAAGACTCATTACATTTTATCATTCTGGCAGGCTTGTTGACATCTGACTTCACTCTTTTTAAATGTTCCAAAGGAACTTTATTATTACTGCAGAGAGAGACTCCTTTGACCTCTTAAGTTCACTGATAACTGGCTAAAACTCACTAAATAGCCAAGTCCTCTAGAGGAACTCGTGAAAGATTATGGAGCACATCAAGGAAATGGATGTCACCCAGCACTAACCTGCTTACAGTCTATGCTAGCACTAGAGCCTCACTTTTTAACAGACACGGCAAAGTGTTATGGATGAATCTGTTTCATCTGTGATGAAAAAAATGTTTCAAAATCCATAAAATCACTATGCTTGCCATGCCCACACTTAAAATGCTTTATAATGTAAATCTTTAATGTTGCCACAAATGTCTAGGATGCTTCCCTGAAGACTTCTAATGTGTACATTTGTGAAGAATCTGTCAGATTCTTGAGATTATGCTGGTACTTGAAACCAGGATAATAAAGTAGAGCTCTTGCTTTGAACACTAAACACTTCCCTGTACAGCATTTATAAATTGCAGTTGGGGACTGAATCCATGCTAAATCAAATCTACATGGTCACCTGAACAGAGAAAGAAAATGTATCCTGTTGGGAACACAGGGAATGTTGTAAACTGTGACTGTTGAGAGAGCTGAACTGCTAGCCTGAGAATTTTTTTTTTAAATATATTTTATTGATTTTTTACAGAGAGGAAGGGAGAGAGATAGAGAGTCAGAAACATCGATGAGAGAGAAACATCGATCAGCTGCCTCCTGCACATCTCCTACTGGGGATGTGCCCGCAACCCAGGTACATGCCCTTGACCGGAATCGAACCTGGGACCTTTCAGTCCGCAGGCCGATGCTCTATCCACTGAGCCAAACCGGTTTCGGCTAGCCTGAGAATTTGATCAGTGTGGCCAAGTTCATATCCTTGTTTCATCTTCCATTTTCTTGCATTATTACACCTGACAGTGTATAAAAGAATTATCCAGAATTTTTAAAGAATGTAAAGGGCCTTTAGTCAACTAGTTCTTTAAAAAAGGGTTTGTTAACTTCATTTAACAAATTTCATTATTTCTGATTTAAATTTAAAGTGATAATTGGTAAAAATCCATATTCCTTTCATGTTTCTACTACCATGGTACATACTTGAAATTACATTTCAAAAAAATGGCACTATAAATATAAATGAGCTATATATAATTCAATCATATTTTCCCCTTTGAAGCAAAGTCCTAATATAAGATTACTTTTCTGAAGAAAAACCTAATGCCCAACTTTTTATAGAAAATGAACATAAATGTTAAATTTGTTATTAACTATAGTTCAATACAGTAATACAAGTAAGTATACTCTTTATAGTGGCCATTTGGGATGTTTCCAAATATTCTCTGGTTAATTCTCCTTGACTGTATTAAGATTGTACTTCCCTACCCCTGGGAAGGCAGTGACTTGATTTGGCCAATGAAATGTGAGTAAAAGTGACCTAAAGTCACTTGCAGTTGGGAGCTTTAAAAGCCAGTGTATAGACAGTAGTGTGTAAAGACTTGGGGGGTTAGGGGGCTGGGTATGTGTGGGATTTGGAAATGACAAATTAATGAAAAAACAAAACAGAAACAGATTCATAGAACTGGTGGTTGCCAGAGGGGAGAGGGCATTGGGAGATGGGTGAGAGTGGTAAAAGGACTAAGAAACATAGTAGGGGAATATAAGGACAGTCATCTTAGATCATAAAATGAAAGGCTTGTATTGAATATAGAAGACAGAGGGTTCTGGGTTCCTGATACTGTCAAGCTGCCAGACCACCCTGACCACTTGCCCAGGCTTACGAGAAGAGATAAATACTTCTATTTTGATGCTCAGTGCATTTTTATCTTCTCTGTTGCCTTAGAAAAACCTGTAACCTATCTAATAAAGTTCCATCTAACACTTTCCTCAAATATAATTCAGGGGCTCTTGACAACATATTTAATTTACCCAACACCCTTTTTCTGAAGAGTTCAATTCACTCTCCACTATTTTTCATCATCATCTCTGATGTAATATAGTAACAATGCTTTACATTTGGCTCAGACCCCAGGTCCCATGACCAAGCTGCTCACATCAGCCTGCTTTCTGCCCTGGAAAATAACATCTGGTTCTGCTTCACTATTGCGAGGCAAGCTAAATTTCCAGTTTTCAAAAACCAAGAACGAGATGATTTTAACCCATTTTTCAGACAAATTTGTTTTCATTCATAAGTCCTTTCAAAAAAAACAAACAGACTTAATATGTAGGAAAAGTGATTTAATAGATAGCAACTTGGGTTTTTCCCTAAAGTTATCTTATGATACAAAATGGTTAACATCCTTCTGTTGTACACAACTCACCCATAATAAATGCTTCCTCATGTAATAAAAATAGGTGCAGATATCTATAGAGTACTTTCACCTCTTTGGAAAGAAAAGCACTACAGAACATAAACATTCTGTGGCTCTCTAGTTTCCCTTGGCTCTCCATTTCTCCATATAAAAGGGGATAATTATACCTGCCACAAACTATTTCATGCTTATGGTATGAAGATAAATGAGATAACCTATATAAGAAAGCATTTTGTGCTCTTAGGAAGAATAAATGCTCCTAAATCCAAGATGGTATAATTCTTTATAATGTTTTCCAGGGACGCTTTGAACAGCTCCAGAGAGGTCGTTACCCACAACAAACTTTTGGCACTGAAGGAACCACCTTTCTAAAAAAAATTCATCCCTTGCACCTGACAACACTTTTCCATTAATTGGGGGTAAGTCCAGATGCCGTTCTGTTTGGTCATCTCCAGTGCTCTAAAAGGATCCAGATTTCTCACTTCAATTTCTTGCACCAATGAAATGAACAAAAAGCCCTCTAAATCACAGGGGTTTCAGTTGACAGGTTAACAGTGAGACGCATTTCAATCAACTTCAAATGCAAAGCAGATTTGGCAAGAACCAGGGAAGGGATAAGTGGGAAAAGGAAAGGCCCAGTGGCAGTCTGACAACTCCCTCATGTCTACTGTCTGCTGCAATACATCAGCGACCCCCAAGGACCCATCCAATCAGCTGAACTTGGCCTCAAACTCGACCAAATGGGGTTCTTTTCGTTGATGTCCCTTCGTTGTGTGCAGAGGTCTGTTTAGATACCTAATTTATGCAGAGAATTTAGAAGTAAAATGGATTGCAAACAAAAAAGCCGGAATTTTATCAATCCAACCCATAATTTACATCCCTTAACCTGATAGCCAACACATGAGTGACCCTAGTTAACCTCCAGTTTACCCTCCTGCTGGAGTTAACAGACTTCTTCACTTTCCAGTGAAGTACCAAGTGTTTGTGTGTGCCCCATGCTGTTTTAGGAAGTTGCCAAACAAAGAAATCAGCAATGAGTATGCCAGCTGCCTTTGGACCTCACTGTGTGTATATGTGATACAGCTGAGTCGAGGCATCTCCTGTCAGATCATCAATTAGGTCTGCGGGTAGAGGGAGAAACTCTGACGTCTTGGCAGTCTTCCTGAAGCAGTTACAGTGATGTAAGGTAATATCAGAGTCTGAGGAATTGGGAGGGCATCTTTTGCGGCCCTCACCACAATTCTATTTGTACTCCTGAAGGGCTGTCCCTAGGCTTCTATCGCTGACACACTTAGGGCAAAGCTCAGCGGTTGAATGTCACTTTTCATTGAAATTTCTCAAAATGCTAATTTCCTATTGCATTGTTTTTCCTTAAACAAATGTTAGTGAGAAAACAGCAACTTATCTGTTTAGATAATGTGGTCTTCAATATAATAGGCTAACTATTGTTTTGAAATAAGCACTAAACATTACCCCATAATTCGACATTTGTCCTAATTTTATTCACAATGAGTTAGTGATTGCTAGCAATAGCTGCTGTCACTCACTAAAGAATATTCAGGATATTTAAAAAGTTAGAAACAATAGAAGTGAATATTTAATTTACAATTTACCCAAATAGACATGTACAGTTTTTACAGATCAGTCCTAACTATACAGTGCTACCAATAACAACAGCAGAGCATGCTCTATTAAAAAGTTGCTTTTCTGTTTTTTCTTTTCTTTTAAATTTATCTTTATTGTTGCAAGTATTATACATGTCCCCCTTTCTTCCCCATTGACCTCCTCCCCACTGCACCCATTCTCCCCCCTACCAGGCCTTTACAACACTATTGTCTATGTCCATGGGTTATGCATATATGCATATAACTTCTTTGGTTAATCTCTCCCAATCCACCCACCCAACCACCTCCTAAAGAATTGCTTTTCAATGTGACACCAGTTGCTAAGACATTCTTAAACTCCTTTCAAAATCATTAAAAGTCCTTGCTAGTTCTAAAGCAGGCCTACTATAATCACCACTTTTCCCAGTGATCATAAACTGGATGTCTTGCAGTTTAAAAGAACCCTATACAAAGAGTTACACATGTACATCCCTTCTGTGTGCCCTGAGCAAATCACAGTATAACATGCAATCATATGAAAATCACACCACTGGAAGAGCTAAAATACAACTCTGAAGTGAACTTTTCAATTTATCTACAATGTATCGGTCCAGGCAAAACTGCTTTGACTGGAGAAATGAGTTCCACCAGCTGTTATTAGCTAGCTCCTATGCTTCTGAACTTGGGCAACCCACTATGCCAAAAATAATGAAATAATTTAGCACACGGTGTTCTTTTGGTCTACGTGCATTCATTCAACAAACATACTAAGGCATTTCTTTTTAGCAGGCACTGTCCCACACCTTGAGTTGCAGACTTTATCTCTACCCAGCAGAACTTGCAGACAGAAATTTTTTTCCAAGAAAGAAAATATTAGTCAATAAAAAATTACATTTTTAGATTTCATTCATGAAGTTTAAAAACATGATTTTTCTCAAAAGGTAATTAGCATAGTGACCTGGGGAACTAAAAGAAATTCCAATACTCTGTTTTATAAAAAGACTAGTAATTTTACTGAAGACAAATATAAAGAATCATATCAGGAAGGAAAGTAATAACTCAAATGTTTTTGTTTGCATTTTGAAGAGAAGGAGGCACACATATACATGAGTCTGCATAGCTTTCCTTCATCATACTGCACTGGATTTCCTTAACACAAAGCTACAGACGTGACAGGACCATCTCACATGGAATACAAGGTGCCCTAAGCACCTCTCCATCTTCTATTCTCATTTGTGCACATAAACACAAGCCAGACTATTTCTTACACTTATCTACCTCCTTTCCTAGCAGTGTCCTGAGAAAACAGGTGGTATAAAGTAAACAGTAGTTAACTGAGTGAAATATTTTATGATTGCACTGTTACTTATAGTCAGTCAATATACCTTCCACTTTTTTATGATAAAGAACATTAAATAGAGGCATCATTTTTGGAAATACTCTTCCACTGGATATCTGCTGTGAAAGCCAAATGAGTTTTTATTAATATTTTCAAGTAAATTCAACAGCCTCAGAGAGTTCTATGCAACAAAAAATTGGCCAGAAAACAATGGGTGTGTACTGCTCCATGCACATTCAGAATAAACTAGTATCTATTTCTGTTTCCAAAAGCAGGTGAAGCTAATCACTTAACAATAGTGAATGGCAAAGACTTTATTTTTATTATACCAAACAGCTGATAGGAGATTATGCCAGAAAAAAAAGAAAGGTCCTGATATGTTCATATTTGACTGGATAACCCAGTGAACTCATGCAGGGATAAGAAGCTCATCCAAATCGATAAGAGTAATCTACTCAATAAAAATAAAGGCAAATTAAAATGTAAAATAAAACAGAAACGGTTAACTGATAAGCTTTACTTCTTTCCAGATATGTGGCAGTAAATTTCAATGTCTTTGGGAAAAATACTTCATTTACAAATCCATAAAATAGGATAGAAATATTATCAGTAATAATGTTAGCACATTTCCTTTGCTTTCTTTCAACCATCTTTGGTAAATAAAACACAATTATTATCTTTGCAATACAAACTAAGAGCATTTCAATTTAATGTACCTATATCTCTGGAAAGATTATATGATGTTCCCACTCTTTATGAAAACATCACTTTAAGAGCTAAAAGGCTCTTAATAGTATAATCATAAAAAACATGCAAGTCACATAATGTGCTTGTTAGAAAACTCAATTTCATATTGAATAGTTATGTTTTACACTGAAATTTTCACAATTTTAATAAAAAGGTATGCAGTCTGAGTATCTCTATACTTTCCACTAAGGTGTTTTCATATGCTTACAATTGCTTAATTCACTCTATTCCAAAAGAGATCACAGTCTAACCATGTTCAAAATAGTAACTCTCTCTTTTAGGTTTCTGCTCAGCCTACAAAACACTGCATCATGTACTCTAGCCACAAGATACTTTGGAGGACAAGCAAGTTGACACAGCATAATTCAACAGGGAAAACCGCAATATGACTTCATTTTGTCTTCCACTATCCCTTTAGAATTCATACTATGGGACAAGTTCTTCCTCTGCCCTGCATGGAAACACAGACAATCATGACCTCTTTGATGACTCAAGTAATAAAATGCCTATATTTTCTTTAAGTTGAAAAATATCTCCACCTGATACCTAGAGAGTCAGTCCCATGTTATAAGCAGGGCTGCCAACATCACTCCATATCCCAGCTATTTCACCTATCCTAGACCAAGCCTACCACCTGAGAAGGGGACAAATGGGACTTTTCTCTTTCCACATCAACTCCTATTCTACTTTCTAGCTGCTCATTCTGACCCCTTGAGGATAGTGGTTTGAGATGGAGATGGGTGACAAAAACTGTGGAGAAAAAAGAGGTATGGGTAGCAGAATATTATTTAATTAGCACTGTCATAAGGTGGCTGTATGGTTCATCTATAAACCTGGAAGATGTTTTAAAGCTCTTTCATTTGCAGGTTGCTTATGGGTGTTTTTGGAGACACTCCCTTTGCTGGGGGAAGTGGGGGTCCTAATCCTGCCAAATATATTTCTAATCTGACTGTTTTACCTCTTGCCAAGCCCTGAGGAACCCAAGAATCCAACTGGAGCATCTACCTGCAATGGTCTGTTTAACATCCCAGGCAACCATATTGAATAATACCAAATGTTATTTCACAATGGCACGCAATCTGACCTGAGGAATGCTATAGTAAAAAGAATATGGGGTTTCATAGCCCAACAACCTTCATTTTGAATTCCAGGCTCTTTACATCCTGATTGTCCTTAAAGAGATTAACCTGTCCGAGGCTGTTTTGTTGTCTATAAAGTAATACATAAATTTTAATGTTTTTAATGAGAATTCTCTAGATATGACTCACAGAAAGGCATTAATAATTGGAAGACCTATTTAGAGAATAAGAATGGCTTTCTGGTTATCAGTTGCTGCATAACAAACCACCTATAAACTTAGTAACTTAAAATAATAACATGAGCCCTAACCGGTTTGGCTCAGTGGATAGTGCATCGGCCTGTGGACTCAAGGGTCCCAGGTTCGATTCTGGTCAAGAGCATGTACCTTAGTTTCAGGCACATCCCCATTGGGGAGTGTGCAAGAGGCAGCTCATCCTTGTTTCTCTCTCATCGATGTTCCTAACTCTCTATCCCTCTCCCTTCCTCTCTGTAAAAAATCAATAAAATATATTTAAAATAATAATTATGATAACATGATATTCTATCATGGTCTGGAGGCTCAGCTGGGTGATTCTCTTATGCAGTAACAAATGATGGCTTGGACTACAGTCATTTGAAGGCTTGACTGGACTAGATATCGAAGGTGGCTCACTCACTGTCTGGCAGCTAATGCTGTCTATCAGCTGAGTGTTCAGGTGGGCTGGAACTGGAGCACCTACACACACACTCTCTACATGGCTTGGCTTTCCCACAGCATGGAGGCTGAGTCCCAGGAGGGAGTATTCCAAGAACCAATATTCTAAATGGCCTAACGATGGCTGCAGCCTTCATAGAATCTCACCTCAGAAGTCCCACAACATCACTCTGCCACATTCTGTTTATCAAGGCTAGCCCGGATTAAAGGTGGGAGAGGATGATTAGACTCCACTTCCTGAAATGAAGATCAGAATGCTCACAATGGGGAGAAGGAACTGTTTGTAGACTATCTGCCCAATGAATGGGGGGGGGGGGAGTAAGAAACTTAAAAAGGAGGAAAAACCAGTACTCTAGACTTCCCTACAATGAGGTGCACAGACCCAGGCACATGAGGATAAAAAATAACTCCTTAAAGTAAAAGGCCTGTACTCAGAAAACTACAGAACATTGAAAAAAGAATAAAGGAAGACATAAATAAATGGAAGAATATACTGTGTACATGGATTGGTAGACACAACATCATTAAAATGTCCATACTACCCAAAGCAATCAATAGATTCAATGCAATCCCCATTAAAATACCAACGGCATACTTCAAAGACCTAGAACAAACTCTCCAAAAATTCATATGGAATAAAAAAAAAGACCCCAAATAGCCGCAGCAATCCTCAGAAAGAAGAACAAAGTTGGAGGGATACAATACCAGATATCAAGATGTATTACAAAGCCACTGTTCTCAAAACTGCCTGGTACTGGCACAAGAACAGACATATAGACCAATGGAACAGAACAGAGAACCCAGAAATTGACCCAAGCCATTATGCTCAATTAGTATTTGACAAAGGAGGCAAGAGCATACAATGGAGTCAAGACAGTCTCTTCAATAAATGGTTTTGGGAAAATTGGACAGATATATGTAAAAAAAATGAAACTAGACCACCAATTTACACCATACACAAAAATAAACTCAAAATGGATAAAGGACTTAAATATAAGATGGGAAACCATAAAAATCTTAGAAGAATCCATAGGCAGCAACATATCAGACATATGTTGTAGCAATAGCTTCACCAATACAGCTGCTAGGACAATGGAAACTAAGGAAAAAATAAATAAATGGGACTACAAAATAAAAAGTTTCTGCACAGCAAAAGAAACCATCAACAAAACAACAAGAAAACCCACTGCAAGGGAGAACATATTTGGCAATGTTATATCCAATAATGGTTTAATCTCTAAAATTTATAGGGAACTCATACAACTTAACAAAGGCAAGATAAACAATCCAATCAAAAAATGGACAAAGAGCTCTGACCGGTTTGGCTCAGTGGATAGAGCATCGGGCTGCGGACTGAAGGGTCCCAGGTTCAATTCCAGTCAAGGGCATGTACCATGGACCGCAGGCAAGTCCCCAGTAGGGGGTGTGCAGGAGGCAGCTGTTTGATGTTTCTCTCTCATTGATGTTTCTAACTCTCAATCCCTCTCCCTTCCTCCCTGTAAAAAATCAATAAAATATATTTTTTTTAAAAAGGACAAAGAATCTAAATAGACACTTTTCGAAAGAAGACATACAGAAGGATAAGAGACATATGAAAACATGCTCAAAGTCACTAATCATCTGAGACATGCAAATCAAAACGATAATGAAGTACTATCTCACACCTGTCAGAATGGCTATCATCAACAAATCAACAAATGACAAGTGCTGGCAAGGATGTGGAGAAAAAGGAACCCTTGTGCACTGCTGGTGGGAATGCAGACTGGTGCAGCCACTGTGGAAAACAGTATGGAGTTTCCTCAAAAAATTAAAATGAACTCCCATTTGACCCAGTAATCCCACTTCTAGGAATATTTCCTAAGAAATCAGAAAGGACATATGCACCCCTATGTCCATAGCAGCACAATTTACAATAGCTAAGATTTGGAAACAGCCTAAGTGCCCATCAGCAGATGAGTGGATTAGAAAACTGTGGTACATCTACACAACAGAATACTATGCTGCTATAAAAAAGAAGGAATTCTTACCTTTTGCAACAGCATGGATGGAACTGGAGAGCATTATGCTAAGCAAAATAAGCCAGTCAGAGAAAGATAAAGATCACATGATCTCACTCATTTGTGGAATATAATAAACAACATAAACTAATGATCAAAAATAGATCTGGAGACATAGAAGCATCAAACAGACTGTCCAATCTCAGAGGGAATGCAGGGGAGAGGGAGTGGTAAAAGATCAACCAAAAGACTTGTATGCATGCATATTAGCATAACCCATGGACACAGACAGTAGAGGGGTGAGGGCATGTGCTGGAGGGTGGGAATGGCCAGGGCGAGGTCAATGGGGGGAAAAGGAGACATATGTAATACTTTAAACAATAAAGAATTTAAATTAATATTCATATATATATATATGATATGCAAATTGGTCAGGATGCTGTCACGTAACGACCAATCAGCAGGCTGCGTCCCCACCCCCTGCACCGGCCTGGAGACATGAGGCTCATGTCCCCAACCCTGGCAACAGGCCCTGAGACATGAGGCTCGCGCCCCGCCCGCCTGCAACCGCCTGGTGGTCCACAGGCGCGCGGAGTGGCCCCTCCACCAGGGGCCCAACTAGAGGTGCGGGGTCATGCCGGGGCCTCTGTGCAGGCATGCGGACGTCCGAAGGCCTTCGCCACAGCCCAGCCTGGGGGCGGAGCCGTGGCAGGGCCTCTGTGTGCCTGCGCCAGGGGTCCGCAGGCCTCCACCGTGGCCCAGCTCAGGGGTCTGCAGGCCTCCCCCGGCTCTGGCCTACCTCTTTGGGGCAATCCATCGAGGAGCCCTGAATGGGTGGGCAGAGCCTACCTCTTTGGGGTGATGGATCTTGGGGCTCCCACACTGTGACATGGCACAGGCCATGCTGGGGGGCCCCCCATCCTGAGTGCACAAATTTTGTGCAACAGGCCACTAGTATATATATAAAACTCCTTAACTTTTTATCTTTTACTTTTTTAATTTATATTTTTTATAAAGTAAATAAAATATCTGTCCTCTGCATAGATGGTGCATGCTCAAAAAATTTCTTTAACAGACACACAGGCAAGGAATAATCTGTCCCCTGCTGCAGGAATGATACAGTATGAGAATTATTGATATGTCTCTACTTAACATTCTTCCCCATGTAAATGAAAGGAATATTTTCTTTTCACAAATAACAATATAAATGCATAATCAAAAACCTTTTGAGACCACTGACAAAAGGTGGCATGTTTCTGCCCAAAAGTGGTGATGACTTCAAGCTTACTACAGGGGATATGTGCTGGTATGTACCTGGAAACGGAAAAAATACTACAAAAAAATACTGGATTTCTAGCCTGCTATCTATTACATCATGGTATCTGTTCACTTCATTCTATTGTTTTGGGGTGTGACTGACAGATTCTAATCTAAGATTACTTAAGCACCCAAGGGCCTCTATTTTCACTGAGACAATGATAGTCTTCTCTACTCACTACAAGAAATGTTTATGGTAGATTACTGACCGCTGCAAACTATTTGACCTATCTCCCATTAGGAGGTGAGGCCTATGTTCCCTCCCTTTATATCTGAGCGGGCTCTGTGACTAACTGACCAATACAATATGGCACAAGAGATATTGAGCCAATTTCCAGACCCATGCCTGGAGTTGCAATTTCTTATCTTCTGTAATACTTGGTCTTGGCATCTGGCTGCCATGCTGCTGAGTAAGCCCAAACAGCCCAAGGAGAGGCCCTTGTGGAAAGGAATTGAGAACCCTGATCAACAGCGCAGTTTAATTCCCAGCCAACCAACAGTCAGCACCAACTTGCCAACCATGTGAGCGAGTCACCTTAGAAATAGATCATGAAGCCCTAGCTGAGCTATCCCAGCTGACTCCAAATGGAACAAAAACAAGCTCGGTCCAAATTGCAGATTTGTGAGCAAATTAAATTATTGTTACTATTTTGGGGATGGCTTATTATACAAAACTGTATCACCAGAATGTCCTAACCTTAACTGTCCAAATTGTAAACTTACTTTAATACTGCCTTTGTTCCCCCAATAAATTAAAGATAATAAGTTTCATCTAACATGAAAGCCCACCGTCTTACTTTATGACAAGTAATGGAACAGAATTCTGCTATGACATTTTATCACATAAGTAAGAAAAATAATATCCTCTATACAATAACCTCCATCCCTATAAGTGGCCTTACTGTCACACATCAGAAGCTGGTTCCTGCCTGGCAGGCATGGCTCAGTGGTTGAGCATCGACCTATGAACCAGGAGGTCATGGTTCAATTCCCAGTCAGGGCACATGCCCAGGTTGCAGGATCAATCTCCAGTGTGGGGCAGGGTTTGGGGTGGGTAGGAAGATGATGGAATGTTGGTTGGAGAGTCATTCTTAGCAGGAAGCCCTCCTTGAAGACAGCTGCTACCCTGGGATAGGCCTTGTCTCCTTTCTGGAAGAAGGTAACCATGTTTCTCTCAAGGGTGGTGGTCGTAGAGGGGCGGTGGGG